>NC_063340.1:43263486-43276534 GCF_021869965.1 Rhincodon typus | reverse complement strand
ACATATTCAAACAAGGCTGCAGACCCTTACTGATTTTTTTTAAAAAACCTGCCTATATTGACTTTGAATATACTTAATGACCCAGCTTCAACAGGCTTCTGCAGTAAAGAATTCCACAGATTCTCTACCCTCTGAGAGAAGAAATTCCTCCTCATCTCCATTTTAAATGGATGACCCCTTATTCTAAGATTATGCCTTCTAGTCCTAGACTGTTTCACAAGAGGAAACAACATCTCCTCATCTCTCCTATCTTAGAGGGCTTGATAGGGGTGTAATTTTCTGAGAATTTGAATTTCTTTATAGTGTTGGGAAGCAGTTTGAAAATTTGGTTTTTTGTTTGTATTAAAATCTTGTTCTCTGTAGCTATATTGCCTCGTTTGTTTTTTATTCACTCTTTCTTTTGTGTGTAAACTTGTTTTGATTTTTAAAAAATCTGCAGCCTTGTGTGAGTATGTTTCAGTAACTAACTACCATAAAACTAACTAAAAATAAGTTAAGCAAATTAGCTATTATTTAGATGGTACCATCATAGTACCAAAGCCTTTGGAGGAAACAATACTTGGTGAACTTTGTGATTTATGTACAAGAGTGAGGAGGTGATGATATTATTCTATTGTTAATAATAATATTATATTATATTATAATGTTATAATCTTATTCAAATATATGTAATCCAAATATTATTTCCAAAAATGTAACCAGACTAAAAAGAATAATGAATTTATGGAATACACAAATGGAAAATTAATTTCAGTATTGATATGTGTAAGGTGACAAATTTTGAAATGGGTCGTAAGGTCAGTTACTCTTTGGAAACTAAGCTCTTGAATTTTATCATGACAAAGATGCTCTCTGTTGTAGCAAAATTGAGCACATTGCCAAATATAAGATGTCCCAACCCCAAATTTGGTAATTCCTACTTTTGCAGAAGCTGAAATGGGAGGGCGGAAATTGCCTTTCACTTCTTGTCATTGCATAATTTGACACAGTCATCTTGCATATTACCTGTATGCACCATTGTACACTTTTAATAAGTTTTAGTCTCATCCGCAACTTTTAATATTGTACTTCTAATCCCCAAGTCCACATCATTCACAGAAAACAACCTCACATGTTCTGTCAGTCCAAATATGTACCTTTAACCCTAGCATTTCATTTTCTGTTTTGTAGCTAGTTTGTTTCAGTTTATAAATACCGAATGGTGGGGACAAATATAAAAATATTGCATGCGCAAATATTTTGTGGAGGCAGCTGCCCATATAAGTCAGTAGCTGTTCCCACTCTCATGTCATTTTGGTGACCTGGGTGCCTGAAACATGGTAGGAGCAGGTTTGAACTTTTTGGAATTGTTTGGATGGACAGTCTTTGGAAGAAAATTGTCTGGATTTTTTTTGAAAAGCATTCCTCACTATTTTATTCCATTGACATAAACCTGAAGGCAACCATCACTGGATTAGTTGCATGTGACTAATTTTGTAACTTTCTAGTATCACAATAGGATGCATACCATTTCACAGTTTATTGACACCTACTAGTTGTTGTATATTTTTTGAAGTGGGATTATAAATTCCAGTGCTAACTTTCACAAGAGATTATACATTTGAATTAACTGTTTGGTGTAAGACTTTTTGTGCATTGGAAGGTATGTAAATGTGGTAAATGTGTTTTTAAAATGCAAGTGTTCTTTTTCAACGTGGTGAAGTCTGCACAAAACACTTGAACTGCATGTTATTTAATCTTACCACTGATCCTGAGGTTTGCCCATGTCTGAAGCTAAGTATAGTAGGTGTAAGGGAAAAAGATGCTGGATGGGACATGGTTTGGGACTAAATAGGCACATAGAGCTATAAAGAACCTTGACGAGTAGGTACAAGCATCAGTTAACTTGAAGGGTGAAAATATATTATGAGGATGGATATAGAGAAGTAGATTGACACAGAGGATATGAGAAGTCTTAGGGTGGGCACAGAGGAGGAATGATTTCTCTCAAAGAATTGTGTGACTTTGGGACACTGACTCAAAGCAGTGGAGGTGGAATCATTAAGGCAGAAGTAGATTTTTGGGCAAGGGCATCGAAGGTTATTGAGAGTGAATTGGAACATGAACAGATCAGCCATGATTTTGTTGAAAGGCAGTGCAGGCTCAAAGGTCTGAAATTTGTACTTTTTGCTCTTATTTCTTATGTTAAATTTCTCATGTACAGGTAGCATAGTTTAGCATGAATAGATTTGGCAGGGTGTGTGGGGTGAGCGGGAAGGATATTTTTGTTTTTTTTTTATTTATGGGCACAGTGCCAAAGGCCCAAGGCAGCTTTCTACCCATTCATTTCCAGATGTATCAACCTCCTCACTTGTTCTGGGGAGTACTACACAATGACTAGGGAGTCCCACTAACCCGAAACACAATTTCCAGCTTCTGGAGTGCACAGTCTTGGGCCAAGTTGGTAGAACTGGAAATATTTCTCCTCTACTCTCCTGACCCAGGAGCAAAAATTCAGCACCAAGTGGTTCAACGGGATAATAATGGAAGGAAATCTAGGGGTACAGATTTACAAATTATTAAAAGTAAAGTAGTTAACAAAGCCATAATGTTGTGTTCATTCCCAGAGGATCAGAATTCAAAATCAAAAAAGTTAAATTAAACTTGTATAGAATATCCACTAGATCACACTTAAAAGTGTTGTGCACTGTTCTGGTTGCCATAACGTTCCCTTTCTTTCTCTTATGAAGAAAGATTGCGCAGTTTGGGAAAATACTCACTGTCTTTAGAAGAATGAGAGGTGATTTTGTTGGAACATTAAAAAAATCCTGAAGGGGCTTATTAACATACATAAGGCGTATACTGAAAGGATCTTTCTCCTTCTGGAGGAGTCTAGAACTATTAGAATAGTTTTAAAAAAAGAATCTGTGTCTCCATTGTAAGCTAAAGATGAAAAATATTTTCTCTCGTTGTCATTAATTTGTACAATTCTGTTCCTGGGGGATTACTCATTGCATATATTCAAGGCAGAATAAGATTTTTGATCAAGAAGTGAGTCTAGGTCATGGAGCTAAAACAAAAAAGTGGAGGTTAAAGCAATAATTGGGTCAGTCATAACCTTATTAAATGGCAGAGCAAACCCCAGGAACTCTAACTAAGCCTGCTCCTCAATCTTGTCTTATGAAAGGATATAGAAGAATTATAGGAAATGAAAAAAAGATTTTCAAAGTTGAAATCAGAAATAAGAAGTAATATTATCAGGAAAGGCTAAACAGGTTGGGACTGTCTTCTCTGAAAAACAGAAGAATGAAAGTTGACATGTTAGGATAATCTGTGTACCAACGAGCAAAAGTTTGGGAATAAGAGAGCAACAATGAAGAAGACTTTTTTGCACAAGCACTGAAACAGGTAATGTCATTCCGGAAATAACATTCATAGTAGCAGTCTATCAGAGTATTACGTAATTTGAAGTGCTGTAGAGGTAACGAAAAGCAGTTCAGTTTTCATGTACTAATCTCTGATGGCATTGTACAAAGTGATTCAAAACCAAGAGCTGAAATACGCATTTTTGTGATTCAGTCCAAATTGCGTGAGATTTTATGGAGGGTTTTTCACCAAACCTACCTCATTACCTGCCTGCAATTCTCCTAAGACGCTTCTCTCACATCTGATTTCTCCTCCATATTGCTACACACCTAGCCAACACCTTGCCAAACAACATTCCAATATCCTGGAACTCACCAGCATCTTTTGCGCTTGTGTCAACTTCAAAAGCCCGCAGTGCACTTGGACAGACAACATCAGTCCCTGCACTGTGGTTGACATTTGTCCTATCATGGCAAGATGGGGGCATTCACTTCCAGCTTTCCTGGATCCTGAAGCTCCTGTTAGGAGTGTGGAGCTGATGTGAGACACTTTTTTTTCCCTCTTCTTCCCCCCCCCCGACCCACCCAAAAAAGGTCATCAAGTGGAGACCATGACACCAAGCCTGGTCTAAGGTTGCTGCCCACTTTAAGGTGCTCTCAGCCTTTTGGAGAAATGCCCAGCAATGTAGGAAGCAAGTCAATGTCCTTCTCCACTCTGCCTGCCATCTTCCTTCTGATACCTTGTATTCAGTTTATCTCTGCTGCTGTATCCCCTTCCAGCAAAAGCTCAAGCTCTACCGTTCTCACTATTACCTGCAACATCTCTCACTTGCTTTCACCCATTACAACCTTGACACCTCTATTCCTGCCTGTCTTCTGCATTAAAGTAGGATACCTTCCCACATGGACCAACAGTTGTAGCTATGCCACCCACTTTTGCCTTCTGTAATACCTGTCAGTGTCTCATTCCATGAAAGTAATAGGCAACAATAGGGCAGAAAGACTTGCAACTAACAGTGTGATGCCTGTCATTTCGGTTCCTTGCTCTTTATCCTAACTTTGACTGTCCTGAGCAGGCCTTAGACTGATGTGAACTGTCCCTGATGTGACTTACTGTGCTAGGAATTGGTGAGTAAAGGCTTTTGTAAACAATGACTGGCTTCCTAGCTTTGTGTCTGCACTAAACAGCAAGGCAAGACAGAAGCATTTTGAGCATGTTATCTCTGGCTGAGGGGACAAAGTGCAAAAAGACAAGACAATGCAAGACCGGAATGCTGTGAGCATTGAGGTAAGGTTAAAAGTAGTGAGTGCTATGATGATGAGGAGAAAGCCTAGAGCTGCAGCCTGGTCCAATCCATTAGCTGGATGCATGTCCCTTAGCACACAGTATGATTGCTGCAGCATTACAATGATAATTGCTGTGCAACCCACAATACAGTATTGAAGTGCAAAAGCAACCTGTAAGTGCATCAGAGATGTGCCATGAGGGTTCTTAGAAGCTGATACTTGATGGATGCCAACGTCCATGGATGTGAATGCTTGTGCCAGTGCCTATCGAGTGTGCTCTGAAATGTTAGTACCCGACTTCCAACATGGAAATAGTTCGGAGTGAGCGGCAAGCTGAATTTGCCAGGAGCTCGCTCTCGTTTCCTTGTATTATGTTTTTGTAGATCACCCAGGAAACTTGTAGCATTCCATTTGTGATCATTTTAAAGGTGGTGTGCACCTGTTGGCTTTGATCAGGTGTGTGTAATGTCAGCAGTTTTCCTTGTTTAGCTATACAACAAAAGGGAGGGAAGTAAGAAAATTGACTCTTTCTTGAAGTCCTAGGGCAAGCAAGTGTGAATCAGTGGTGAGGGGTGTTTGGTGTGAGGTTAGGGACATTGGAGTAGAAGAGAGATCCAGCAGAGGAAAGAAGGTGGGATTAGGAGCATGGAGGAGTGAAGTGAAAAAGGTCTGGTGTTTAGGGTGTGGTAGAAGAAGTGGTTATATGGGCAGTCAGTCAAGTTATGGAAATGAGCAATGTTGTTGTTGTCCAAATGGGGATCTATCTAGGGATGTTGTCTGACAATTATTGTTACGGCTCTTTGAATACACTTAGAACATTTCAGTTGCTCCGGTTGAGATGGTTCTGAGAATGTCCTTTTACAAGGCACAGAAAGAAGAGCCAGCTCGGCCTGCAATTTCAGCATGCCTCAGAGAGTACAATACCAAATGAACATTGAAGCACAGCATTGTTTCTACCACATTAAAGGAAATGTCCTTAACTCCTCAGTAAATATTGACACATGCCAAACTATGAGGTGTGCAAGTCCATTGAATCTCTGTCTAAGCTAGCCTCCACAAATAGCAATGATGCATACATGAATAAAGTGAAACCAATAATATACAAAATATTTGCAAGTGAAATTTAGTTTTGACAAACACCTGAGCCACCTTTTGTGCTGTTGGGTTTTTCAGTTAGTGGCAATGGAGTTGAGCAGAAAAATTGTGGCTTGATCCAGAGCCTCTCTGTTTGACTAGATGACTCTTTTTAATAGGCTTCTTAGATCCAGCATTTTCAGCTACAGCTGGATTTCACCAATGAAAAGCTTGCCCAGTCACTAAATCTTTGTGTTTAACAGGCATGCTGTTGGCACATAGAATTTTAACAATAATCACACGGGGGAAGAAAGGAGAGAAGTCAGAAGTTGTGCACACTTCTAGTAATAATGTCAGAAGGGCCTGTTGGTGACAAAATCCTTCCAATTATAGTTTAATGTTTAAATGTGCATGTTATTGTGTCGACAGTTAAAAAGTAACATACAAACTCCAAATGATATAGGTTCCATTAAAGAGAAACTGATTCATATAGATGTTTGCAATAAATCATGATTTTAACCTATAATCTGAATCCTTCTGCTGGAATATTGACTTTTCTGTTTCTCTTTGCATGCAGTGGTAATTGTTGAATGATTGTGTATATGTGGTATCTAGAATTCCTTTTAGTTTCTCTGCTTTTTCATCAAAATTACAGCCTGTTATGAAGTATAGTGTCTAATATTTTATGTGCTCAACAATTGAGGTCAGGCATGAAAATCCGTCTATGTCAAGAAGATTTATGGCAAGGTTGTTCATTTCACAATATGTTCAATTGCCTGATATATTGATCAAGTTGTATTACATAACAATTTAATTATAAATTAAAAGTCTTGAAACTTTATTGTCCAAATTATTTCTGTAGATTATGTGAATGGTGGTGAGTTGTTTACACATCTATACCAAAGGGAACACTTCACAGAAGAAGATGTTCGAATCTATGCAGGAGAGATTGTGTTAGCACTAGAACACCTTCATCAGGTAAATGCGATACAGAGAGAAACAGAATTGCCAGTTTAATTATTGTAATTATTGTGCCATGATTATAGGAATCTATGTTGCTCATCATTAACTAATTCATTAGTTTCTAGGACAAATTTTTTCAAGGAAATTAAACTATTTGATGCCTTTAATTGTAGCTTGGCATCATATATCGAGATATCAAGCTTGAAAATATTTTATTGGACGGTGATGGTCATATCGTTTTGACAGACTTTGGACTTAGCAAGGAATTTGTCACTTTTGAGGTAATTCTTGTTTTTTAAAAATTGAGTTACTTTGTATTGATATGATATTGATTGTTTTGCATTTTCTGACTGTTAGGCAGAGGAGATTGTAGGCTTCAAAACCTTACTACATTTATGTTAATTTTTAATTGGTTTGCACACTCATTTTAAACATCTGCTTTTGTTTTAGGATGAAAGAACATATTCATTTTGTGGTACCATTGAATATATGGCACCAGAGATTATTCAAGGAGGAAGCAGTGGTCATGATAAGGTAAACAAATAGAAACATTATTGTTCACCACAAAATAAAATTTAAATTACTAGATGTTCACATTTTTGATTTCTACACAATTTTGTAATTAGCAACAATAAGTTGAACTGTTTTTTACTATCTCTAAATTTTGATTCCCCACCACCATTATCTCCTATATCCACAAATGCCCTCCGAGCAACTGTCTCTGCGTAAAATCACCAAGAGTCTACAGAGCATTGAATTTGAGCCTAAATCGCATGATCACATGATCATATTTCCAGCAAAATGATGGTCACGTGAAAAGTCACTTGTTCAAGATTATTGAACTCTGTTATTAGCAGTGTTGGAGCCCTGTTGGCATTAGTGAACTTAGCACAGACCAGGCATTTAATTTGAGATTTTTCACATCTATGTGACATCGTGATCAAACAAGTTATATAAACAGCAATTTTGTCATACCAACGTTTTTAATAGTGGCCAACCTGTATATGTCTCTAAGATTTATCAAATCCGAAGCTCAGGAAACAGGGATGGGGCCAGTAAAGGTGAGTGTAGGTGGGGAGTTAGGGAAGGGATAGGTCAGTCCAGGGAGGACGGACAGGTCAAGGGGGTGGGATGAGGTTAGTCAGTAGGAGATGGAGGTGCGGCTTGAGGTGGGAGGAGGGGATAGGTGGGAGGAAGAACAGGTTAGGGAGGCAGGGTTGAGCTGGACTGGTTTTGGGATGCAGTAGGGGGAGGGGAGATTTTGAAACTTGTGAAATCCACATTGATACCATTGGGCTGCAGGGTTCCCAAGCGGAATATGAGTTGCTGTTCCTGTAACCTTCGGGTGGCATCATTGTGGCACTGCAGGAGGCCCAGGATGGACATGTCATCTGAGGAATGGGAGGGGGAGTTGAAATGGTTCGCGACTGGGAGGTGCAGTTGTTTATTGCAAACCGAGTGTAGGTGTTCTACAAAGCGGTCCCCGAGCCTCCGCTTGGTTTCCCCGATGTAGAGGAGGCCACACTGGGTACAGCGGATGCAGTATACCACACAAGTTTCAAAATCTCCCCTCCCCCTACCGCATCCCAAAACCAGTCCAGCTCGTCCCTGCCTCCCTAACCTGTTCTTCCTCCCACCTATCCCCTCCTCCCACCTCAAGCCGCACCTCCATCTCCTACCGACTAACCTCATCCCACCCCCTTGACCTGTCCGTCCTCCCTGGACTGACCTATCCCTTCCCTAACTCCCCACCTACACTCACCTTTACTGGCCCCATCCCTGCCTCTTCGACCTGTTTGTTTCCTCTCCACCTATCCTCTCCTCTATCCATCTTCTATCCGCCTCCCACTCTCTCCCTATTTATTTCAGAACCCCCTTCCCCTCCCCTTTTCTGATGAAGGGTCAAGGCCTGAAACGTCAGCCTCTCTGCTCCTATGATGCTGCTTGACCTGCTGTGTTCATCCAGCCCTGCAGCATGTATAGGTTATATCTGATACCATACTGGGTTTTAGCTAATAATGCATTTGCACCAACATAGATGACATAACAGATTTGTAGATTGGACAGATATGAAAATGAAATTCAATATAGTGAACTGGCTTATTTTGGTAGCAGAGTGAGGAAATCACATGTTACTTGGATGAGAAATTAGCTTCGGTACAGGAGCAGGAAGATCTAGAAATACAAACACTAAAGATGGCAACACAAGTTGATAACAGCATAAAGAGTGTAGGCAAAATACTGGAGTTCCTTTTGTAGAGAAATAGAATATAAAATTAGGGAGGTGATGTTGGATTTATGTGCAACTTCGATTAGATCAACCTTAGAGAAGTGATTTTGTTTTGAATGTCCATAACGCAAAAGGTATATTGATGCACTGCAAAAATGCAGAAAATGCTGATAAAACTACTATCAGAATTTAAGAGGATGCAGCTATTGGAAAAGATTAAATGGCTGGAACTCTTTTTTTTTTTTTTTTTTTTTTTCCCCTCTGGAAGGGAGAAATCTGAAGGCCTTTCAAATTATGAAAGATTTGAAATAGTGGATGTTGAAAAACTGTTACCATTAGTGGGCGAGTTTAAAACAAGGAGTATACAGAAAGGATTGCTACTAACAGAAAGGGGTGATTACGTGGAACATGCTGTCAAATGAAATGGTTGAAGCAGATAGATTTGATTCATTTAAGGGGAGGCTTGATGCGTATATGTGAGATGCGAAAATTGGAATATTGACTGCAAGGTGTGAATAACATATTTATACTTGTGTGGGGTATAAACATACGCATAGCTAATTGGGTTGAATGGACTCTTTTTCTGTACAGTAGGTTCTTTGTAGTTAATCCTTTTGTTTTATATACCACATTCAAAGTTACTGTTCCAGAATCTCCTGCCAAAATATGAGCGGTCTAATGACATTGCACAGGAACTTGTGACAAGGAAAGTATATCCTGTGAAGTGGCAGTTCACAGTGCCCAGAATATACTTGACTTGCTACAAGTTTCTGAATGACTTGCACTGCTTTGCCATTAGCTTTACAAAAATGGCAGTTCTCCATCAATAAACATTTGAGGTTACACATTTCACACTAACTGCTCATTAAACTTGCGACAGAAGGTTAGGATTTATTTGAATAGGATAATTAATTTCATATGTGCAGAGTTCTATATTTTTATGAAGGATGTATCAATTTCTTCCTTCCTTCCTTCCTTCCTTCCTTCCTTCCTTCCTTCCTTCCTGGAATTTGAGCATTGCTGCATTTGTTACCCAACCCTAATTGCTCTTGAGCTGAGGGCAATTAAGAGCTGGCCACTGAGAGTCTGGTGCCCCATGCAGGTCAGATCAGGCAGCTTTTCTTCCCTAAAGTGAACCAAATGAGTTTTTACGACAATTGATGATGGTTAGTCACCATAACTGAGGCTAGCTTTATATGTCAGATTTATTGAATGAATTCAGTTTCCACCAGTTACCAGGGTGAGATTTGAGCTGATGTACCAGAGTTTTGGATTGGTCCCCTGGATTACTTGTCCAGTGACATCACGACCACCTCATCATCTCCTTAATACATATTGCACGAGTGATGAGTTCATGAAGGTGTTTCTCGGAGTTGAAGAAACGATGGTGTAATGTTTGTCTCTCTTACATATATCTTTGAACTTTATATTGTTCCAAGTGATTAGTTCAGTCGTATATGTGTTTAATGTTACTTTTAGTGTGAATTATTGCAATTGAATAGGGGCTAATTATCAACAAACTATAAAATAGAGGATAAATAGAGGAGGAAATGCAAAGGAGTGCTGATAATTACGATCACTAATTGTGTAGTTCTTTTGTGGGAGTGAATGAATGGCCTGCTTTGTAATCTCAGCTAAATAGTATTTATGAAATTAAGATTACACAGGTCCTGAACATGGTGCTGTCACGTGTGTGCTCTCTCCATCTCTGTCTGTCTCTTTCCCCCGTCTCCCTTTCCCTCATTAAAACCACTGCTGTCATCCAACCACCCTCCCACCTCACACACCTGGCTTTGCCTTAGGAACATGAGATCTGGAGTGTAGTATCAAGCCTATTAAGACAGCTCAGTCATTTATTTTAGATTTTGACTGATCATCTACTTCATCCCACTTTCTGGTGCATATCCCACATCCTTTGATATTATTGGTATAGATCAGGAATCCTTTATCCGAAAACCACAGGACCAAGTGTTTTTCGGATGAAGGATTTTTCTTTCATTTTCAAATAAACTTACCTTGCCCTCTAAGACCTCTTACTAATCGTCTCACAATCAAAAGCAAAGTATTTCTTTAACTCTTGAACTCGCTGTACCCCAGTATGTTAGGGGAATGGGTTCATATTAGTTTTGTCAAAAACTTGATGGTATCTATAAACTTTTTTTTCCCCCATCATCTCTGCATTTATTAGTCCTTTGCATCCATTTTTCGCTACAGTTACCACTTAGGTCTATTTGGCTCTGTTCAAGTCCGTTCGGGCCCTTTGAGGGGCAAGAAAAAAATCTCTGCTTGGCCTGAATGGACTCAAACAGACCTAAAAGTAAAGTTTATTTTTCCCAAAGAGCTTGAACAGACCTGTGGCCACCCTGATTTTGGGCCTTTGGGACAAAACATCACTTTTAGGTGCACTCAGGCCAAGCAAAGGCTCTTTTTTTGGAAGGGCCTGAACTTGGTGTGCCTACAGGTCTGTTTGGGTCTGCTTTCAAAAAGACCTGGAGTTTTTAAGTCTTTTTGGTTTTCAGACATATGGATAAAGGATACTTGACCTGTATTCAGAAATTTGTCCATTTCTTGTATGTGCTCAGTGATTGCGCTTCCACAAACCTCTGGGTGAAGAAATTCTTCCTCCCTTTAAACAGCTTACCCAGTCTTCTGAAACTGTTTCTCCTGGTTCTAGTCTCATCACCTAGGGCAGACATCATGTCTATAGCCACCCTGTCACACCCTGTAAGAATTTTTGTAAATTTCAACGAGATCACTACTGGTCTTTCAAATGTTAGAGAATACAGACACAGTATGGCATGTCAAAACTGTACACAGTATTCCAGGTGCAATCTCACTAAGGCTTGTATACAATTGCAGCAAGACTCCTGTGGTCATATCCCCTTACACTGAAGACCAACATACTGTTTCACTGTCTTTTACAGATGCTGCAAACGATTATTAGCTTTTCGTGAGTCATGAACAATGAAGCTAGGTTCCTTTTGGACATCAATGTTTCACAACTTCTCACAATTTAAGAAACATTTTGTGTGTCTGATGCTCAACCAAAGTGGATAATTTTGCACTTGTTCATGTTCTATTCAAAGTGCCATATTCTTGTCTATTAACTTAGCCTATCCAAATCTCCTTGTATTCTCCTCACAACTTGCATTCCCACCTATCTATGCCATCAGCAAATTTGGAAATATTACTTTTTAGTCCTTATAGATTATAAACAACTTTGTCTTCAACACTAATCCATCTATTCCTACTCTTTTTTTTTGTCTCTTAACTAATTTTCAATCCATACCAGTCCGTTTCCCTCCCCAATCCCATGTGCACCTTTACCTATTCTACAAATAACATCCTCAAAAAAACTCCAACAAGTGTGTCAAACGTGATTTAACTTCAATAAATTCCTGTTGAAGCTGTCCAATTATGTGATTATTTTCTAAGTGTCTATTTTTCACGTCCTCCTTCATGGATTCAACCAAATTCCCTATTACTAACGTCAAATAAACAGGTCTGTAGTTCATTTCCTCCCCCAACTCTTAAATAGTGGGATTACGTTTGCCATGTTCTAATCTTCGGGAGCCTTTTCAGAATCCCGTGAAGCTTGACAGATAATCATTAATGCAGCCATTACATCAAAGGCCACCTTGTTTGATACTCTGGAGGTTTAGCAACTTTTGATCTATTTTAATTTTTTGAGTACTACCTCTTTATTAAAACTAGAGTAAATCAGCAGTGTGGTTTTTCCCAGCATCTAATTTAACCTGAGCTGAAACTGGTTATATTTGCTTTCAGACTATGTCTTGCAGTTGCATGTGTCAACCCCCATGACCTTACCTTTAACCTGAACTAGAGCCAAAGAAATTTACCACAAAATCAAAAGGCAAAGCGATGGCCTAGTGGTATTATCGCTGGACTGTTAATCCAGAGACCCAGATAATGTTCTGGGGACTAGGGTTCGAATCCCACCACGGCAGATGGTGGAATTTGAAATCAATAATAGTTTTAAAAAAGTCTGGAATTCAGAATCTACTGATCACTGTAAAATCATTGCCAATTGTCGGAAAAACATTTTGTTCACTAACGTCCTTCAGGGAAGGAAATTTGCCACTCTCACCTGATCTGGCCTACATGTGACTCCAGACCCACAGCAATATGG
>NC_063340.1:43246075-43263086 GCF_021869965.1 Rhincodon typus | reverse complement strand
AACTGCCCTCTGGGCAATTAGGGATGGACAATAAATGCTGCCTAGCCAGCAACACCCTGATCCCGTGAATGAATAGAGAAAAAAAATCTAGGAACAGAATTAGGCTATTCAGCATTGAATCTGCTCTGCCGTTCAATTACAGTTGATATGTTTCTCAACCACATTCTTCTGTCTTCTCCCTGCAATCTTGATCCCCTTGTCAATCAAGAACCTATCTACCTGAGTCTTAAATACACTCAATGACTTGCCCTCCACATCCTGCTGTGGCAATGAGTTCCATAGATTCACAGTCCTGTGGCTGAAGAAATTCTACCTCATCTCAGTTCTAAAGGATCAGCCTTCACTCTGAGGCTATGCCCTTCAGTCCTAGCCTCTCGGTATTCTTTAAGTTTCAATCAGAAGACCCTCATCCTTCTGAATTCCATTGAGTGCAGACCCAGAGTCCTCAACCACTCCTCACGTGACAAGCTGTTTATCCCTGGGATCATTCTTGTCAACCTCCTCTGCAAAACCTCCAAGGCCAGCGCAGCCTTCCTTGTGTACAGGGACCAAAAATGCTCAATATTCCAAACGCAGTCTGACCAGAGCCTTAGCCTCAGCAATACATCTCTACTCTAGTATTCTAGACCTCATGAAATGAATGCTAACACTGCATTTGCCTTCCCAACTGCTAACTGAACCTGCAAGTTAAGCTTAAGAGAGTCCAGAACTAGGACTCCCAAGTCCCTTTGTGCTTCAGATTTCTGAAGCTTTTCCCTGTTTGGAAAATAGTCATTGCCTCTATTTTTCCTACCAAAGTGCATAACCTCACACTTTTCCACATTATATTCCATCTATCACTTCTTTGCCAACTCTCACAGCCTGTCCAAGTCTCTTCTGTAGTCTCCCCACTTCCTCAGCATTACCTGTCCCTCCACCTATTTTTTTTTTGTCATCTGCAAACTTAGCAATAATTCCCTCAGTTCCTTCATCCAGATTGTTAATGTGTAACATGAATAGTTGTGGCCCCAGCACAGACCTCTATGGAACTCCATTAATCACTGCTGCCATCTTGAAAAAGACGCTTTTATCCCCATTCTCTGCTGTCTGCCTGTCAGCCAATCTTCTATCCATGCAAGTACTTTGTTCCTAAAACCATGAGCTCTTATCTTATTTAGCAATCTCCTGTGCAGCACCTTGTCAAAGGCCTCTGGAAATCCAAATAGGCCATGTCCACTGCTTCTCCTTATCTAACTTGCTCATTACCTGCTGAAAGAATTCTAACAGATTTATCAGGCGTGACCTCCCCTTGATAAAGCTATACTGACTCTGCCTTATTTTACTATGCAATTCCAAATACTCTGCAATCTCACCCCTGATAATGGGCTGTAAATTATTAACAATGACCGAGGTCAGGCTAACTGTCTGCCTATCTTCTGCCTTCCTCCGTCCTTAAACAGGAGTGTTACGTTAGCATTTTCCATTCTTCTCAGACCCTCCCTGGTTATGGTCATTCCTGAAAGATCACCACCTGTACTCTACAATCTCCTTGGATTTCTCCTTCAGAACTATAGAGTGTAGATAATCTGGTACAGATGATTTACTCACCTTCAGACTTTTCAGCTCCCCAGCACCTTCTCCTTAGTGATGACCACTACACACACCTCTGCTCCCGACTGTCACGATGGTCTACTGTGAAAACCGATGCATAGTGTCTATTTAGTTCATCAGCCATTTCTTTGATCCCCATTACTATATCGGATGTTGTTAAACTAGAAAAGATACAGGAAAAAATTTACAAGGATGTTGCCAGGACTGGAGGGTTTGAGTTATAAGAAGAGGCTGGATAGGTTGAGACTTTTTTTCTTTGGGGTGTTGGGGTTTGAGGGGTGGCCTTATAGAGGTTTATAAAATCATGAGGATCATAGATAAGGTGAATGGCCAAGGCCTTTTCCCCAGGGTAAGGGAGTGCAAACCTAAAGGGCATAGATTTAAGGTGAGAGGGGAAAGATTTAAAAGGAACCTGAGGGTCAACTTTTTCATGCAGAGGGTGGTGCAGGTGTGGGAAGAGCTGCCAGAGGAAGTGGTAGAGCTGGGTACAATTACAACATGTAAAAGACATTTCCACGGAAACATGAATAGGAAAGGTTTTGAGGGATATGGGCCAAACAAATGGGACTAGTTTAGTTTAGAATACCTGGTTGGCATGGATGAGTTGAACCAAAGGGTCTGTTTCTATGCTGTATGACTCTTACTACTTCTCCAGCGTCATTTTCAGTGGTCCAAAGTCCATCCTTGCCTCTCTCTTACTTTATGGATAACAAAACAAAATCTTCTTTTCTATTACTAGCCAGCTTACTGACACATTTCATCTTCTCCCCACTAATTGCTTTTTTTTTAGTTATCCTCTGCTCATTTTTTAAAATTGGCTTCCCAATTCTCTGGCTTCCCACTAACATATTCAATATATTATGTGCTTTTTCCTTTTATGCTGTCCCTGACTTCCCTTGTCAGCCATGGTTTACTCACCCTCCCCTTAGTATGCTGCATTTTCCTTGGGTGAATTTCTGTAGTGCCTCCAGAATTGCCTCCAGAAACCCCTGCCATTGCAGCTCCACTATCTTCCCTGCTAGGGCCCCTTTTCAATCTAATGTGGCCAGCTCCTCCTTCATATCTTTTCAGCTACCTTTGCTCAAATGTAATACTGTTACATCTGATTCCAGCTTCTCCCCCATAATTATTAGAGTAATACCTTCCTTCTGTGCCTTTTTTGTCTCCTGACTTATTTTCTTCCCGATGCCCAACCTACTGCTGGGATGCCTGTGGACAACTCTCATCAGCGTCTTTTCTCTGTAGTTTCTCAAATCTAATCAAAAACAGATTCTGCACCTTCTGAGTTTATATTATTACTTGCTATTGAATTAATTTAATTTCTTACTAACAAGGCAACCCCGCCCATCTGCCTACCCTTTCGATAGGATGTGTATCTTTGATATTTAGTTGCCAGCTGTGATCCTCTTGCAGTCACATATCTGTGATACCCACAACTTCGTACCTGCCAATTTCAGTCTGCGCTACAAGCTCATATACTTTGTTTCATGTACTGCATGCATTTAAGTACAGCACCATTAGGCCCGTGTTGACTCCCCAGCCCCCCCATTCTACTTATAGTTATCTCCTTATTTGCTGTGCCTGAAGTTAGATTCCTGACTCTTTCCATTCTGTCCTATTATCTGCTCTTGAAACTTTAATAACTTTTGCTGAACACTCTTCTCCCCCACCTCTCCAACACCCCTTAACTTTTTCACTAAATTTCCATACACAGAACCCACCCCCAACTGAACCAACTGAGGTTCAGTGATAATTTCAAAATGGGGAGAGAAATTGACTGCCACTGTGTGTCATAAAGACTTGTAGTTGCGCTAACTCTGCCATTATTGACACGCTGGCTTCTCCGCAGCCAAATGACCTCTATGCCTACAGTGTACAGCCTTGTAAGATTGACTCTCATGAGCAAGTTTTTGAGGAACAAAAGTCAAACTCTTGGCTGGCTCTTCCCTTGTCTTGCAACCTGAAAGCGCAAACTCTCAATTTCTAATGCCTAATTTTCTTGTCTGGTCTTTGAGGCAGTTATCTGATCAGTGTAATTCTTGGAAAATACCATGGAAGGTTTTAATAACAACATCACTTGTACATCATTTGCTTATTGAAATACACATTCAAAACCTGGAAATGCAGGTGGAAATTCATGTCATGAACAAAGTATTATTCAGTATCATGTATGCATGTATGATGTTGCCTTCGTGGCCTAGAAACTGGTCCACTCTAGATTTTAAATAGAAAAAGTAGCCCCATTTCATTTCATTTAATGTACGTGCATTAAAATATAGATGCATTCAGAACCTCAGGGTAGCCCGTGACACTTTGCAGCTAATGTATAGTCACAGTTTTATTCAAGGAAACACAAGAAGTTCCACGTGCAATAATGACTTTCTTTTTAAAATGATGCTTGTTAAAGGAGACGTATCATCCAGGACATGAGGGGATCTCCCCTCCATTCCAACATGTGATTATTTACATCCACCAGAGAGATTGATGGGACCTTTTTTTGTTTAATATCTCATTTGAAACACAGTGCCTCCATTCATGCACATGACCTTCAGTACTGCACTGGAGTGTCAGCTGTATTTACATGTTGAAGTCTTTGAAGTGGAACTTGAACGCACAACATTTTGACTCGGATGAAAATGCTACCACTGAGCTAAAACTGACAGAGATTGTATATTGGTTTTCAACAGGCAGTTGATTGGTGGAGTCTTGGGGTCCTTGTGTATGAACTGCTGACAGGAGCTTCGCCTTTCACCGTGGACGGTGCAAAAAATTCTCATTCGGAAATCTCGAGGTGACACTAGGATAATGTTTTCTATTCTACAAAACTTAGCGTTGAACACCATAATGTGATAACCTCAACAAGGCCCACAGGGAGATTAATTAGTGATTCCCCATGGGCCTTGTACAGGTTATGACATGTGAGGACAAAGCACAAAGTAGTTCGACTGTAAAATTTTTGATTAAACTTTTTGTTTTACATTTAATCACTTCATCCAGTGTTACAGACAATGTTTTCAATATTTGTGTTTTATTCATTGAAGTGGAAGGGCAATCTAAGCTGCATAATGTTGCATGGCCACCTCTTTAGTATGACAGTGACAGTGCCTTTTTATGTGTTGAGGCAAATACCAGTATCACCACTCCAAAAAGATTATTTTAAAGAGGTCAAAGTCAGCATTATCAAGTTTGAACAAGAATTGAGATTGTTATTTATGTGTGTTATTTCTTTGTATTTGCATCCGCAGCTGTGATGCTTAAAGCAGTCTAATGCCACTAGAAAAGCAAAGAATTTTAATTTGTTATGTCAGGTGAACTTCAAAAGTATGCTCCTAAAATTCTTAAAAGCATGCTGTTATGACCTCTAATGTATACTGTTTATAGCTTAAGGGTGGGCCATCTTAGTTTTTTTTAAGAATTGGTAACTTCTTGCTGTGCTAATTTGGGTAGGATTAACCAATTTAGGCAAGAAACTCTGTCAACAACCACAAATGAAGCCTAATAAAGCAGAAACAGTACCGATTCTATTTACACTCTATCAACAATTGTTCTTATAATATGAGATTTAGGGGGAGAGGGTTGCAGCAAATTGGTGTATTGACACAGGATAGGAGATTGCTGAAAACAGTTTGCGGCATAATGTCCTGTGGAAATAAGTACATGAGGTTGCAGTGGTGAAATGCACCAGATCCTTCCTGCTGTAATCTTAGATATTCTAACAGATACAATTTGGTACAAGCCTATTTGCAGCAACAGACTATGCAGGATTACACAGATGTGGAAAAGAGACCATGTACTCAGATTGAGCCTGTATATTGAAAATATTTATCATTTAAATCTGAACACATTTTTTAAACAAAAAAAGGTTACATGTGCTTTGTTTAATTAAACCACTGAGCTTCCAAAATTAGAATTTGCACAAGGTTCCAGTAACAGCTTCAGATCTTTATTCATTATATGTAATTGCTTACAAGTTTCCCTATTAAAAACTAATTTTGTTAAAGATTGACCTCTTATTTATTTTCAAAGGTTTGCCCATTTGGTGTTTTTTCTGAAATGTAGTTCTAGGTACTGTATCCATAGCGTATTGTATTGAGCAGATGTTTGAGTTGCAATGCAAAATATTAAACTTTTTCTGTAACAAAATGAATTCACAAGTGCATTTTACCAACTGCTTGAAGCTCTTTTAATTTTCTTTATATATAGTTTTGGTTTTAAAGCTTATGTGGATCACAGATATATGGTGTGGAGCATCAGTTTTTGTTACTTCCATAGCGCTGAGCTCCAGATTTCAGTTGTGTTACTATCAGGAAATGACACATGAAGATTGTGCAGTCATCCACAGTGAAAAGAATTGAGGGGAAGAAGTCACAGGAAATTACAGTATACAAGCATTTTGGGTGTTATTTTGAATCACCCATATTAGCCAATGGGTACCCAACTACTTTTTAAAGCTGAAGATAGAAAGGAAATTTTACTTCTAAGAGTTTAAAAACTGCTCTTGCGAAATGTAAAACAATGCATGACTTTAACCAAATTTGGAGGAACAATTAATGTTTGTTATCAGTATTGACAAGTTTATCATTAAAGTATAAGATTGTTTTTCTTCTATGTAAATTTGATCAGATTAATCCGATTAAATTTTAATTCTAAACATTGCACTGTTCTAATTTTTGTTTGTGGAAATGTGTCTGTCAAAAAGAATTCTTGAAGGAATAATTTTTCTTTCTTAGGCGAATCTTAAAAAATGATCCTCCATTTCCTGTGGAAATTCAGCCCACTGCCAAGGATCTAATACAGAAACTGTTGGTGAAAGATCCTAAACAAAGACTTGGGTCAGGGCTGACAGGAGCTGCAGAGATAAAGTCTCATTCATTTTTCCAGGTGCTGTATCATTTAGAAACTACTCCAGTCATAAATAGAAGTTTACCTTGTAGCAATAACTAAATGAAGAAGATAGACATAAGTTTCTAATTTTCATTAAACTTCTGAAATTTTTTGACAAAATTGAATAAAAGCATACTTTTTTGTGATTATTTCTAAATTTTGGGATTTGAACTTGCACTGAGGAAAGGTTGAGGCTAATCCAGAAGACTAATACCCTGTATCACCTCTGTCACTTCTTTGTTTAATGTAATTCCTCATGAGTCAACATTTTCTTTGGAAGTTAAGACAAAAATAACTTTCATCATTGTGACAATACTGTGGCTTTAAGAGGTATATTTTGTCCTGATTTCTTTTAAAAAAAAACAAAGATTAAACGAAAGGTAATGAGTAGTCTATGGTAATGTAAACAGCTTGTGAGGCCTTAGAGTTTTTTTTTAAGTTGGAACAATAGAAGCAGCCTGGATGGGCGTGGCAAGCTCTCTCAGACCAGGATTTCTAGTGTTTTTTCAGCTTTCAGATTCAGCAGAAGCTTCTGGAGTTTAAGTAGTAGAAGCTATTTTCCCCATCTCTTGATTAGAGTTAGAAGCTAGGGTTTCTCTTCCTACTGCGGGCGTTGCATGTGAGAAAATATGATTTCTAAATCTGCCTTTTTTTTTGCAAAGGGGTGTATTTATGGGATGTTACTATGTTGGAACAGTTAATTAGTCATAGCTACTGTATCTATTATTCTGTTAAGTTTTCTAATAGAATTAAGTTATTCTAAATTATTCTTTCTTTTGTTGTATTTTAATTATAGTGCTGGAATAAATTGTGTTTTGTCTAACACCGAGTAGTTTGACCAGTCGAATTGCATCTGGAACACAGAACTTAACATTTGCCTTTAAAATAAGAAAAATGTTAGAGTTTAGGCTACCTTCTTAAAATATTTTGAGGGGTTCTTGTCTGGTCCATAACAATCATGCACAGTCCTATTGTGGGAAATATTATTTTGTATATTTAAAAAAATGGAATTTGAAATTGAATAATTCCTTTCTGCTGCACTAACTTGTTATTTACAGTTTGTCATGCCTGATTTTTAGCTATTGATTGTATCCATAGTGCTGAAGTTATAAAATTAATGCTGAAAGCTTGCACACTCGGATCTTCATCTTTCATTATACCCAATATATGCACTGAAAGTTGAAAGTGCACGTATATGCATCATGAATGAGTCTTGAAATCAGATGCTCAACAGTACTATCTGTTACTCATCTTTTAATTACTAACCAAAACTAAAATTATCCCACATATGGTTTTCTAATAAGCTGCAGTTGGTTAGTGAACAACATATTGTACAGCGTTGGTTTTAAACAAAATCTCCATTAAGAAATTATGAAATATACATCAGAATTTGTGTTCCTGGCATGAGCCATTCTCAATGGGAGTTTAGCTGTCGGATAGATTCATTAACATTATTGTTCTGATACTGTGACCTCTGCTGCTGTCCAGTAAGGCTGTATGCTGGAAACGCAATGATGTGAAAGACAACATTAACACACGAGATTGTCATGTTTTAATGTAGCATGGGTTGCTCCTAGAACAAATTGTCTAACTAGTCACATTTTTTTTTACAAACAATCTCTAAAATAATGTGGAAATACAAGCACTAATCTAAAATTGTAACTTCACATCAGTCTCCCATAAGACATTTATAGATCCATAAAGCAGTGCAAAAACACCAAAATATCTAATGATATATAGCTATCTCTCTCACTTCCAAATGATAGATATATTGGAGATAATGGAGAGAGTACCAAAATCACTTGGAAAATGACACTAATCTGACCTTGCAGTTTTTCAAGTGAGCACTGTAACAATATTTGTGAAAATCCATTACTGAAAGCCGAATTTTCATGTTCACCTTTAAACTCATCCTCAAGTATTATTTGGAATGTTTACTTTATAGGTTTTCTTTATATATGTTTCCAAATTTATCTTCAGGGCCTAAACTGGAGAGATTTAGTAACCAAAGCAATCAAACCTCCCATCAAACCAGTCATCCAAAATGAACTTGATGTCAGCAACTTTGCAGAGGAGTTTACAAGAATGGATCCAGCCTATTCTCCTGCTGCTCTTCCCCAGCATACAGATTTATTTAAGGTATATCAAAACATTCAGCATTTGTATGACCAAGCATTAAAGTATTAGCGAATGTTAAGTAAAATCTAGCAATAAAAGAATCATACTGCAGTTGCTGGAAATCTGAAACAGTCACAAAGAATGCTACAGAAACTCGGCAGGTGTAGCAGCATCTGTGGAGAGAGAAACAGAGTTAATGTTTCAAGGCCAATATGACTCCTCTTCAGAACTGAAAGGGTTTGGAAAATGCTTTTCTTTCACTACTTTTTAGAGATGTGGAAGAGGAGCAAAGGGAATGGATGGTGTAGAGTCCCAGGGCAAAAGACAAAGGGCTTATTAATGGTGGTAAAAGAAATGTAAAATGGGTGTAAACATAAATGCAACAGGGAGTAAATACATCCTGACTACAGAGACCAAAATAAACAAGACCCAAAAAAGACAAGGGGGAAGACAGTGAAAGATGTGAGATAAATGGAGAACAGGCAACATGTGGTCAAGATGTGAAGATTGTGGAATTCAATATTAAGGCCTAGAGGCTGTAAAGTGCCTAAGTAGAAAATGAGGTATTGTTCCTCAAGCATGGATTGTGCTTTATTGAAACATCACAGCAGACCCAGACAGAAATGGTAGCATGAGAGCAAGGTGGTTTATTAAAATAGCAAGCAATTGGAAGATCAGGATCATTCTTGCAGACAGAGCAGAGGTGTTCTCTAAAGCAGTCAACCAATCTACATTTGTTCTCACAATGTAAAGGAGACTGTATTGTGAGTGGTGAATGCAACAGACAAGATTGGGGGCGATAAAGTCAAACCCCGCCTCATCTTGAAGGTGTGTCTTTAACAAATCAATGTATAGGTAATGGAATTGCAAAAAGAAGGATAGATTTCATTAGTAATCGACCAGAAAATAGATGATTGACAATTATGCTATTATTTGCACTTCCTTTAGACTGAAAATAATTGTTTGAAAACAAAGGCTGCAGCTGATGGAAATCTAAACTACAAGCATAATGCTGGATATAGGTCAGGTAACAATAATAGAGAGAGAAATAGAGTTACCATAGAAATAGGAGCAGGAGTAGGCCATTCTGCCTCTTGAACCACAGTTAGATCGTTGCTTATCTGATTGTAACAAATCCAAATTCCTGTCTACCTGATAACCTTTCAGCCCTTGTTGAATAAAAATCTATCTACTTGTGTTTTAAAAACATTTAAGGTCTCTGCTTCCCCCACTTTTTCAGGAAGAGTCACAAGGGCTACTGATGGGGGTGTGGGGGGCAATGTCTCATCTCTGTTTTAAATGAGCGACAATCAATTTCTAAATAGTGATCGCTAGTTCTTGACTTTCCTGTAAGGTGAAACATCCTCTCCCCATCCAACCTGTCAAGCCATCTCAGGATCTGATGTTTTAATCAAGTCAACTCTTACTCTTCTAAACTTCAGATATGAGCTTAGCGAATCTAATCTTTCCTCATAAGACAGCCCATCCATTCCAAGCATTAGTCTGTAAACCTTACCTGAACTGCTTTCAACACATTTACATCCTTCTTTAAATAAGGTGACCAACGTTGATACAGTATTCTAGATGTGGTCTCAACAGTAACAGAAGCTTAACCTGCTTACTGTTGTATTTAATTCCCTTCAATAATTGATAATATTTTATTAGCTTTCCTAATTACTTCCTGTACCAGCATATTAACCTTCTGTGACAAATGCACAAGGACACCTTGATCCCTTTGGATCTGAGATCCCTGTAAGTTCTGATCATTCTGGTAATTGTTCATCATTTTGGCATGATGAATGAAAAATAAACAATTTCACATTTTTCCACATACTTGATTTGCCAGATCTTTGCCACTCATATATCCATCTATATCTTTTGGTAGTCTCTTTATTGCCTTGTCACAACTTAATTTCTTTGTGTCATCAGCAAATTTGACAATATACTTTCTGTTCATTCATCCGTTCCATTTATCTCAATTTTAACAGTTGAAATCCTAGCACTGATTCCTGTGGCACACCACTCATTACAACTTATCAAACTAAAGAAAAATCCATTTATACCTACTTTCTGCTTTATATTAGGCAGCCAATCTTCCATCCCTGCCTAAATACTGGCCCCCACCTTGACATGTTCTCAGTGATAACCTTTGATGTGGCACTTTATCAGATGCCTTCTAGAATCCTAATTTCAGTACATCCACCAGTTCTCCTTTATCCACAGTACAAGTTACTTCCTCAAAGAACTCCACTAGATTGGGCAGACATGATATCCCTCTCACAAAACCATATTGACTCTACTTGCTTGCCTTGAACTTTTTAAGGGACCTACTATAAAATCTTTAATAATAGCTTCCAATATTTTATCCACAGATATTAAGGTAACTGACCTATATTTTCTTGCTTTCTGACTGTACCTTTTTGAATAAAGCAGCTACATTTGTAGCTTCCATTGTTATGGGACATTCTCTGAATCAGGGAGTTTGGGAAATTAAAACCAATACATCAACTTTCACAGTTGCCGCTTCTTCTTAGACCGTAGGATAATGTTCTTCAGAGCCTGGGCATTTGTTTACCCACAGCTCCAACAATTTACTCAACCATTTTTCTGGTAATTGGAAATTTCTGAGTTCCAATTTCCTGATTTATATCTGCTTCTGGGGTGTTACTTGGACCCTGTATAGTGAAGGCTGATGCAAAATACCTGTGTGATTCACCTATTATTTCTTTATTTTCCATTACTAGTTTTCCAGACTCGCTTTCTACACAACCAAACACTCACTTTGTTTAGAAATAGTAAGAACTGCCGATGCTGGAGTCAGAGATAACACAGTGTGGAGCTGGAGGAACACAGCAGGCCAGGCAGCATCAGAGGAGCAGGAAAGCTGATGTTTCGGGTCAGGACCCTTCTTCAGAAATGTGTCAGATAGGGCGGAATAAAATCGTAGGTTGAGGTTGAGGATCCTGTGAAGAATGAAAAACAGAAGAGTTCCTTTGCAGAGTTTTTGCATTTCTGAAGCATGGTCCTGACCCAAAACATCAGCTTTCCTGCTTCTCTGATGCTGCCTGGCCTGTGGTGTTCCTCCAGCTCCACACTCTGTTAACTCAATTTGTTTACTTTTCTTTTTGAAATATTTATATAGACTGTTATTACCAGTCTTTATATTTCTGACTAGCCTTCTCTCAGACTCTATTGTTGTTCCTTCTTGCTGTTGTTATATTCTGTCCAATTGTCTGACCAGCCACCTGTCTTTGCACAATTGTCTGCTTTTTCTTCAAGTTTGATATTATCTTTAAACTTGCTTATAACCACAAATTGTGCATCTGTGTCTTTCATCTTTTATGTTGTATTGAGCCTGTATATTGTGAACTGAACTAACACATCGATATCTGTCTAAGCATCTCCTTTAACTGAATTTGCTGATTCACTAGCCTTCTGTTTCCATGCTTCCATAATTGTCCTTTATTTATATGTTAAAAACGGTCTTGGACCCATTTCTCTCACCCTCAAACTGAATCCAAAATTCAGTCCTACTATAATAAGGTGTGGAGCTAGATGAACACAGCAGGCCAGGCAGCATCAGAGGAGCAGGAAAACTGACATTTTGGGTCTGGACCCTTCTTCAGAAATGGGGGAGGGGAAGGGGGCTCTGAAATAAATAGAGAGAAGGGGAGGCGATGATAGAAGGTGGATAGAAGAGCAGATAGGTGGAGAGAAGACGGATAGGTTAAGGAGGCAGGGATGAAGCCAGTACAGGTGAGTGTAGGTAGGGAGTTGGGGTGTGGGTTGGTCAGTGAGGAGGAAGGGGCGGGTAGGTGGGAGGGAAGATGGACAGATCAAGGAGGCGGGGATGAGGACATCCCAGATGTCCTCGTTTTTCAAGGTCTGCAATTTCCCCTCCACAGGGGTCGAAAATGCCTTCGACCGTATCTCTCACGTTTCCCGCATCTCAGCCCTCACACCCCCTCCCCGCAATAACAACAAAGACAGAATTCCCCTTGTCCTCATGTATCACCCCATCAACCTCCGGATTCAACGCATCATTCTCTGTCACTTCTGCCACCTGCAATCTGACCCCACTACCAAGGATATATTTCCCTCCCCACCCTTATCTGCCTTCCAGATGGACCGCTCTCTCCGTGACTCCCTCATCCGCTCCACACTCCCCACTAGCCCCACCACCCCTGGCACTTTTCCCTGCAACCGCAGAAGGAGCTACACCTGCCCCTACACCTCTCCCCCTCACCTCCATTCCAGGCCCCAAGAAAACCTTCCACATTAAACAGATGTTCACCTGCACGTCCATTAAGGTGGTATATCGTATCCGCTGTTCCCGATGTGGCCTCATCTACATCGGGGAAACCAAGCGGAGGCTTGCAGACCGCTTTGTGGGGCACCTACGCTCAGTTCGTGACAAACAACACCTCCCAGTCGTGAACCACTTCAACTCCCCCTCCCACGTGTCCATCCTGGGCCTCCTTCAGTGCCACAATGATGCCGCCCGAAGGCTGGAGGAACAGCACCTCATATTCTGCCTGGGAACCCTGCAGCCCAATGGTCTCGATGTGGACCTTACAAGGTTCAAAATTTCCCCACCCCCAACCTCATCTCAAGACCAGCTCATCTCGTCCCCGCCTCCTTGATCTGTCTGTCTTTTCTCCCACCTACCTGCCCCTCCCTCTTCACTGACCAACTCCCATCCCAACTCCCTACCTACACTCACCTGTACTGGCTTCATCCCCGCCTCCTTGACCTGTCCGTCTTCTCTCCACCTACCTGCTCCTCTATCCACCTTCTATCATCGCCTCCCCCTCTCTCTATTTATTTCAGAGTCCCCTTCCCCTCCCCTATTTCTGAAGAAGGGTCCAGACCCGAAATGTCAGCATTCCTGCTCCTCTGATGCTGCCTGGCCGGGTGTGTTCATTCAGCTCCACACCTTGTTATCTCGGACTCCAGCATCAGCAGTTCCTACTATCTCTCAGTCCTACTATAGTTGTGGCTAATTTGGGGCATCTTCACGATGAGAGAGTTCATTAATCCTATGTCACTGGACAACATTAGGTCTAGTATGTCTGGTCCTGGTTAGCATCAGAGAAAACTATTCCAAGAAACTATCCCAAACGCATTCTATTACCTCCACACCTAGGCTACCTTTCCTACCTGACTTTTCTAGTTTATATGCAGATTAAAATCTCCTATGGTTATCATGGTGCCTTTCTGACAAGCTCTCATTATTTCTCCTTTTTATGTATACCCTACCATGAGGTTACTGTGGAGGGACCTGTAAACCACTCTCACAAGTGACCTCTTGCCTTTATCATTTCTCATCTCCATCCAAATCATTTCCATATTGTGGCTTCCTGAACGGGCATCACCCCTTTTCTATTGTATTAACATCACCATTAACTAACAAAGTCAGTCCACCATGATTTCCTAGTTTCCCGTTCTTCCAGCAAGTTGCCCTCCTGATTTGGAAATCAACATCCTGATTTGAAAATATATCACCCTACTTTCAGTGTCTCTGAGTCAAAACCTTGAAACTCGCTCCCTAATGTCTTTGTGGTCTAACTGCAGCAAATGGACAGCAGCAGCTCAAGAAGGCAGCTCACCACCTTCTTAAGGGCGACTAAGGATGGATGATAAATGCTGGCCCAGACATTGGCACCCACATCCTACGATTTTTTTTTAAGTGTGCTGTACTCTTCAAGATTCAGATCCCATTTCGTATTGTCCTGCAGCTATGTCTACCAAATGGTTACTGGATTGTATTTACCTTTTTATTTTTATCCATTTTATACTTTTTGTAACTTCTAGTGTTATCAGATAATTTACTCATAGATTTGCACCCTTTTATCCTTTTCTGTTATGGTCTGTTTACATTTTCCTATTCGTAACATTTTCTTTTACCTTGGCTGTACTCTATGATTTACACCAACTTCTAAACTTGATCTATTACCCTCGCTATTTAGTTTGAAATGCTATCTACTTCCCTAGTTACGTGAAGAACACCAGTCTCAGCATGATTTAGGTGGAGACCATCCCATTGCTACGGATACCACTTTTGCCAGTATTGGTGTCAATGTCTCATGAACTGGAACTGACAAATCACGCACCAGTCTTTGGGACACACATTGATCTCTCTAATGTGATTTGCCCTATGCTAATTTGCAGGTGGCTGAGGCAATAATCGAGAGATTATGACTTTGAGATCTGGCTGTTTCATTTGATGCCTGCCTCCTCGTACTGACTATGAAAAGCCATTTCCTTTGCTCTTCCAATGTTGTTGCTACTTACATGGACCACGGCAAGTGGACTTTTCCCCCTTCTACTGCACGTTCCTCTCCAGCCCTGAACAGGTGGCTGAATCTCTTGCACCAGGCAATGAACTATCTGGACTTGCATTATTTGTCAATTCATCTGACTATTAGTGTCCCTGATTACATTCTTTTTATTTCTCCGCCTACTTGAATGACACTCTGTGGTATGGTGCCTTGTCAGTTAGCTTATCCACCCTGCAACCCCCACTCTCATCCAGACAAGCTGAAAGAATCTCAAAGCTGTTGGACAGTTGCAAGGGCTGAGATGTGTATATTCCTGCTCTCTAGGTCCCTTACTTGCCTCACTGTCGGAGGCACACTCCTGTCCCTAAGAACTGCCTAGATCAAATGATGCAATTCTAAATGGTATCACTGCATCCTTGTGTAAAGAATCTATATAACCATCTCCCTCCCTGATGTATTGTTTAGTGTCTGTAGTTCAGTCTCGAACTCATAAGTACTGAACCAAACTTATTGAACTTCATACATTGACTCTACACATTTGTGCTAGACTAAACTAGCATCTTGAAACTGCCACATGCTGCAGCCATAACACATTGTCTGTCCTGCCATTCTTAGTGTTTACTAGCTTACTAACTCATTATTTTGTTAAATTATATATTCACTTCTGCTTCTATAAATTTTGTCAGCCCTATCACCAGTTGTTATACTATGTAGAACCTCAGGAATGGAATTAACCTTAGTCGCTACCAGATACTCACCAAGTAACTAGCTTCTTCCCTGTAGAAGAAGAATAAGAAAAAAAATTTTGGAAGCTGAAAATGTTGGACATAAAGGAGCACCCTTTCCCTTCCTCCCTATTGTAGCCCATACTCAATTGTTAAATCGTACCAAATTGGCTAATTTATATATTCCTAACACAAAAAGGCCTAAGATGCAGTTATAGAAGAACTGGTTTGAACTGCTTCTCGAATCAGTTATGCCCAACTGCTCTTCCACAGGAGGTCTGGAAAATTATGATTAAGAATTTGACTTGTAGATTTCAGATAAATGCAAACTATAGACATAATTGATTTTGTACAAAAATGTTGGATCATTTTTCCCCCAACAATTGTCAACATTTAGTCTACAGTCAAACTGACCTTGCTAGCTGTAATTATGTGCTCCAAACTTAAAAGACCTATCTGACCCACTTCAACTGAACATTTCAGGGCAGTAACTCTTCTTCAGGGCCAAAAAATAATGGTGACCTGACAACAACACATGATTGAGAGACCAACAAAGGAGCCAATAAGACTATAGTACCTCATCCCAGTAATCTGGAAATCATTTTGAAAGAATACTTTTCATAAATTTCTCATTTTTGCTAGCTTTGTCACCCACAGTACTGTTGATATCTGAAAGCAGTTACTTTCAGAACCCCAACCTATTTCTGCATATAAGCAATGGGAGAGAATTATAATTTCTATCCAATGGCCATTTCTTTATTCTGATTATTTTGGACAACCTGAAGGAGGGTGGGCGAAGCACATTTGTTGCTTGAGGCACCAAGGCCAGAGACTGAACCATTCTTGCCACTACGTCTATAAAAATTGTACAGGAAAATATCATTTAAAGCATTGTCAAATGTTGTATTGTCGTATGTGCGGACTGTGTATTTCAGTAACGAAACAATTTGTAAGAGAATGATAACCAGTGAATGGACCTAAAGCTATGGTCCACCTCCTACTGAGCTTTCACAGTGACTGGTTCCTTCCAGTTGAGCACAAATGATTCTTAACATCGTTGAGGTTGGTTGGCTCGCCAAGCAGACGTTTCATTACCGTGCTTGGTAACATCCTCAATGCAGCCTCTGATGAAGTGTCGGAGTGTTTTCCCGCCTGGTTTTTAAACTCTGGGGTCCGTTGCGATGGATTGCCTCACTTCCGGGTTTCCTCCGTGGTGGAATGTATATGGGGTCGAGGTCAATGTGCTTCGTGGAGTGCCGTGCTTCCAGGAATTCTCGTGCTTGTCTCTGCCTAGCCTGTTCCAGGATCTTGGTGTTGTCCCAGTCGAAGCGGTGGTTCTCCTTGTCCATGTGGATTGAGATGAGTGAGTATTGGTCGTGTCTTTTTGTAGCCAGTTGGTGTTCATGTACTCTT
>NC_063340.1:43216012-43236075 GCF_021869965.1 Rhincodon typus | reverse complement strand
TGATGCTGCTTGGCCTGCTGTGTTCATCCAGCTCTACACCTTGTTATCTCAGATTCTCCAGCATCTGCAGTTCCTACTATCTCGATTACACACTACCTATTGCTAGTTACTCACAGCCGCCATTAACAACTATTCACCCTCCTAGACAGGTCGTTATCAATTCCTTTGTCTATCCAACTGCTCTTCTCTCTCTTCAGGCTCTATCCTGTCGTTTACGCCCTACCCCAGCCCCCTCCCTATTTTCTGCATATAAACCTACTTTTTCCCAGCTACCATCTATTCTGAGGAAAGGTCACCGCACCTGAAACATTAACTCTTTTTGATTTATTTTTTTCTTCACAGATGCTGCCAAACCTGCTGAGCTTTTCCAGCAACTTCTGTTTTTGTTCATGATGTAAATAGATCTTTCTAATGAATCATTACATACTTGGAATAGCTAAGGACATCCTTGATTTAAGCTTTATTCTTTACAGAAGGCTCAATCAGTGATGAAGGTAGAATCTCAAATGATCTCTGAGAGTTGAATTAGTGAGGAGAAGTCAAGTTTTTATACAGCTAACTGCAGAAAGTATGCAGCAGGTAGTCATGGACATCAAGTGATCACAAATTTGGACATGAGCTTAGCTGTGATGCTTCTAATGGAGTCTGTTATTCAATATTGAAATTCATTAATAATTAATTCTAACTTGAACAAAGTCAGAGGATACTTAGAACTGTTTCTGAACAATAAACTCTTATGATTTGTTATCCATGCAGTTGTAGAATATGAATTGCCCTAACATGTTATGTTGCTTTTTAGAATGGAAGCCTGTACGCAAAGGGAAATTGCAGCACTGAAGCTTTTAGGGGCCCATCCTAACATTGTTGAACTATGTGAAGTTTACCATGATCAGGTACAATAAAAAGATAAGATACAAAAATAAATCTGAAACTTCAGTAGTGTGAAGAATAATGATTCACTAACTTTTTAACTGTTACAAACTTAATCTGATTTTTAGTGCGCATCTTTTTTGAGTTTTGCATTTCAAACAATTCTTTCTCTTAATATTCTTTTTCAAATCTCTGGTCTGCCAAACGCACAAGCCAGGAAATAGTTAGCTTTAATATTATCAAAGATAATATTATAAAGTTATGCATCCACACAGCTCTGTTTACGAATAAGAATTTTTGATCAGTTTTAAATTGTTGAAAGCTAATGTTTGAATTGCACTGTTTATGGTTGGAAATTTGAAATTATTTGTATAGGAGTGTCTGCTAAACAAGCCACAAATCCCTGAAGCTGTGCTTCTTAAAATTAGGCAAAATCACAGAATTGTTGCCAAATATAGTGTTAGCTTGTACATCAGTAACACTAAAAATTGACTAACTGTTATGTCAGCTCTGATTTGGAATCATTACATATTTCACTATGTATAATGGTATGCAATTGATCCCATTTGTTTGAATGTTCAATGTTTCCCTGTATGTAATAGTTCAGCTCCTTTATTAAATTACTGTGTCTGTAAATTCTCTGTTTAAACTCTTTTACCTAATTAATAAAATCAGTAATTTATTTTTAAATGGGTAAGATTTTCCACATGGAATTCGGGATCCTGTCATCAAGGTTAAAAGCTGGAACAGTCATCTGGCAGTGATTTTCTCTGAATTGCTCACCAGGTGCTGAGCTTGTCATCCTTAACCAGTGGGAGGACTGTCAAAGTTGGAGGGCCAATAAGAAACCTTCCAGTGCTAAAGAAACAGGATCTTGCACTCCTATGCAAGTGAGACTGTGGGCACCTAAAGATGTAGCTGCCCTCTCTGCAATTTTGTTAATTTTAAGATTAGAAACCTGTCTTCAGCAGCCATGCCACCCCCATAGGATGACCTCTTGCTGAAACCAGGAAGTTGGGAAGACCCTCTAATCCTGACTGGAAAGCTAGCCCTCCTACTTTGCTACTAGGAAGTCATATTTGCGCAGTTTTTCCATGATACCTCTGGGGACCTTTTTAATAGTCCATTAGCAAGCTGAATTGACTATCCACCACATGCAACCTAGTGCACCTCCCCCCACCCTACTAAACTCCATCCCCCATCCAACTTCCCTGAAAATGGCCTGGGAGTAGAATTGGTATACTGCTGAAGCGAATTTACAAGCTTACCACCCTTTGATATATGTCACGAAAAACTGCTTTTCCACTTAAACAATAATTCCATTTTGCTCTTCTCCCAGTTACATACATACATGGTTATGGAGTTGTTAAAAGGAGGTGAACTACTGGAACGTATTAAAAAGAGGAAGCATTTCAGTGAATCTGAAACCAGAAGAATTATGAGCATGCTCGTTTCTGCAGTTCGTTATATGCATGATTGTGGAATTGTGCACAGAGATTTAAAACCAGAGGTATATTAATGAACGTAATGTTTCAAATTTTAGTAATTTTGGAAACTAGTACCTATCTATTGGAGAACTTTTACCATCCAGTAAAGTTTTTTTACACCAAAAATGTATGACCTTAGTAAAACTTCGTAACTATAAAACACTTTGACTTGAAACTTACAGGAAGCATAGTAGAATTTTTTTTTAATCCATGCCCCGTGTTCCACTGTGACTGCCTCAATATAATTTTAATACCCTTGACATCCACAATCTACATCGCTTCTGAGGTATGTGGCCTGAAGTGTTCAGCAGTTTTCTGCCTGTCAGTATATAATGGCTGAAAGGCCTTAGACAGTACCTTTTGCCCTCTCATGTCTCCATGGTGGCTGCCGCAAGATTTAGAGCATCCCCTAGCATGTAGTCTTGGACCTTGGAATGTGCCAGGCTATAACATTCATTTGAGGACAACGCTTTGCATTTAAAAACCAGCACGTTAGACGGATCAAAGAGCATCTTTCATAGAGTTGATGGTCCTCCAGCTGTAGAGATGTTTATCTCACTCTATGTTCCTGGAAACAGCTAATAGAACACGGAGTCCTGCTTGGGATGAACCTGGACAAAAATCATGGTGCAAAAATAAAGTTGCTGGAAAAGCTCAGCAGGTCTGGCAGCATCTGTGAAGGAGAAAACAGAGTGAACGTTTTGGGTCCGGTGACCCTTCCTCTGAGCTTTTCCAGCAACTTTGTTTTTGTTCCTGATTTACAGCATCCACAGTACTTTTAGTTTTTAAAAATCACGGTGGCTCTTTCTAGGTTCATGACTGTAGATAAAGTTTATTTTTCACAGGATGTACAGTTTCTTGAACACCTCAAGTAGAACTGCTCTTTTAGTTCAGCATAGATCACAAAGTTTTGCCCATGAGGATAAGATAAGAAGGCCACATATTTGTTGGGAAGTTAGGGTCTAAATGGGAACAAAGATATCTAAGGACACAACTTCAGAAAACATTAAAATTAACAATTTGGCAAGTCATAAAAAATTGTCTATTTCTGAATCGGAATGCAAAAGCAAATTAATTGTGTTATATTTGCATAGAGCTTTGATACATAGAATACTGAACTGTTCTGGTCTTCAGTTAATAAGAAGACATATTATGGCACTTCAGAACGTACTGTAATGGGTTTACGAGGTTGATACTAGAATTAAGAGGTCATACCTAATATGAATAAAGATGAAACTATTTGATGACCTTTTCTCTCAAAGAGAAAGTTGAGAAGTGACCTTATAGAGGCCTTTAAAATGATCAGGGGCTTTTTCATATTGTACATATTGTGAGAATGTTTCTGCTTGTAAGGAAATTCAAAACCAAGGGATCATAAATTTAAAATAGTCACTGATTAAATCCAGTAAGGAATTCATCTGAAATTTTATTGCCCAGAGATTGGTTAGAATGCAGAATGTTGCCACTTGAATAGTTCAGGTAAAAAAAAAAGTAGGGAACATTTTGAAGGGAATCTAAATACTTACATGAAAAATAAAGCAATAAAAAAGTCATGCTGATATGAGTTAAAGTGGAAAGGAGGTTCGTGTGAAGCATAAATATTGGGCAGATCAGTTGGGATGGATGTCTGCTGTTATTCTCCTACAATCACTTACTGCACATGTAATGTAATAAATTGTCTCATAGCATTTCACAGGGGCATTCTAAAGCAAAAAATGGCACTGAACCACATGAAGTATTTGGGCATATAACCAACGGCGTGGTCAAAAAGGTAGATTTTATGGAGGAAAGCAAGGAAGAGAGTGTGAGTGGTGTAATCACCAAAATTGTGATTAAGATTGGGGTCACAGAAGAAGCCAGAAATAAAAGAGTGCAAGTTTCTTGGAGAGTTGTAGTGTTCAAGGAGACCAGCCATGGAGAGATTTTGTTTTTCATTCATTCATGGGATGTGGGTGTTTCTGGCTAAGCCAGCATTTATTGCCAATGTCTAATTACCCAGTTGGCAGTTATGAGTCAACCTCATTTGCTGTGGGTCTGAAATCACATGCAGGCCAGACCAGGCAAGGACAGCAGTTTCCTTTAAAAAAGGATTTTAGAAAATGAGGATGAGAATTTGAAAATCAAGTCGGGGCAGTGTCAGGGTGAGAATACAAAATGGTATGTGAAAAGAACTTGACGCAAGTTAAGATATTACAGCAGACTTTTAGAAGAACTCAAATTTTCATAAGGTAGAATATGAGAGACCAGAATCCATTCAATGATAAATCTAAAGGTGACAAAGTCATGAATGAGCTGGGTTAAACTAGCCAATATTTGGAGATGGGAATGGCAATGTAGTCCAAAGCTCATACCAGGTCAAACATTACACCAAAGCTGCCGATAAATCTGTTTAGTCTCTGACTGTTGTCAGACAGGGAATGGATTCAATATTAGGAAATGAAATTTGGAGCAATTGCTGAAGACAATGGCTTCAGTTTTCCCAATGCTTAATTAGAGGAAATTACTACTCATCCAGTATCAGATGTTGATGAGTTATTTGATAACATTGCAATACCAGAGGAGTTGGGAGAGGTGGTGGTGAAGTAGAACTGCGTGTCTTCAGCATATTAGTGAAAATTAACATCCTGTTTATGGATAATGTTGCTTGACAGAAGCATGTAGATTAGAAATAGGAGGAAGCACATACAGTAATTAATCATGAGGGAGCCAGAAAAGAAACCACACGGAGTGGATCTATGAAAACAGTTTGAGAGGCAAAAATTAAACCACGAGAACATCCTATCCAGCTGGGAGGTCAATGGAGGAGGATGGTATGGTCAATCATATCAAAGACTATGACAGATCTGGGAGGGAAAGTTTATCTTTCTCCCAATCACAAAGGGTACCATCTGAGAAATTGATAGCTGGTTCACTCCTGTCAGGTAGGAAACCTCATTGGAGTGGTTCAAACATGAAGTTCCAGGAAAGTAGATGGACATGGATTTGGGAATGACCCCAAATTCAGAGACCTAAGAGAGTAAAGGGAGCTTGGAATTTAGGGCAGGATTTACAGGGATGATGGTGTCTGGGATTTTTTTTAAAAGGAGTGTTGAAATCAGACTTCAAGCAGAGAAGGACAACAATTCAAGAGAAAACCATATTAATAATATCAGCTAACGAGACCCGGAGTGGGCAGTTGGATCGTTAGTAATTTAGTGGACGTAGGGTTGAGGGAGCAAGCATTAGATCTTGTGTAGTTTCGAGAGGTCATGAGGGATATTATGAGGGAGACTAGCGAAAGATATGAGTTCAAGACTACGGGTAGGAGGGAATTGTGGAAAACCATTGGCCAACGGGGATGATGGAATTCTTAGTGAGAAGAAAGCTATTCAGTCCATCAGTATTTGAAAGAACTATCTAATTAGTCCCATTGCCTTTCTCTTTTCTCATAGCCTTGCATTTTGCTTTCTAGTATATAACCATTTTTCTTTTGAAGTTACTATTGACTCTGTTTTTCATTGCTGTCCTAGGCAATGCATTCCAAATCATAACTTGTTGCATAAAAGTAATTTCCTCTCCCATCTGGCTCTTTCACAATCAATTGAAATTTATGTCCTCTGGATTTTGACCACACTGATAGTGAAACTATTCTCTTCGATGGAAAACCAACACATCGCCAAACTGTATTGTTCTCACCAATGCTTCAGATTTACTTTTAATAACTTCTTTTGATCCTGTCTCTAAAAGTCAACACTAATAGTTTTTTAAAAATGACTAAAGTCATGGAATAGTTGAGAAAGCTCAAAGTGTTAGATGCATCTCGTTTATCCTTCCAGAAGGATCTGAAACGAACATTATTTTAACATCCCATTGGTTCTTAAATAATTACAGGGCAAAACTTCCTGATACCAGTCTTAGGATGTCTCAATGTATGACCTGTATTCTTCTCGCAGTTAAATTTAAAGTAATTTTACAGATTTACCTTTTCAATCGCTTCAATATCTAGTACACCTCCTTAAGATCACCTCTAGGCCAGTTCTTTGCCTTGCCTGCTGTAAATTTGGTTGTACAGGCAAAGAAGTTAATGAAAATGGTCTTAGAGATCTGTTATTCTCAGATGGACAAACGGCAAAATAATTGTATTACTTTTTTTATAATTGAGTGGTGTTAATTGTAGCAGTGATAAAATATCTTGGTCTGTCAATGTGATCTTCTACATCATCCATTGTTCCACTTTATAGAGGTTCTACTTTTGCCCTGTTGTCAGAACTTAGGACAAGTGGAGGCTAGGTGTTGTGCAGTAAACAAAATATATTACTAGGATGTTTGTGTTTTGATGTACCTTTTAAAGATAGCTATGAAATACACCTGTAATGACACTGCACTTGCTAGCGGTTGTCATAATGTGCATCTCAATACTATCATTTGGTAGCATGCTAATGCATTTGAAAATGTGCTGTGTTTTGGTTGTTAGATTACTAGACTATCAAGTAACATAATTAGTGTGCAGTTGCATGACAAGAGTTAGTTTGTGGACTCATAATGCTAAACACTGACCCAGATTGTCGTCTTGGAGAAATGCAGTTGAACATTTGTTGAGCTAAGAGTTGAAGTACTTTTACTAAAATTTAACAAAGTTTCACATTTATAATTCAGGAGGATTTATCAATTTTTAAATTTTATCGTACATTCCAGCCAATGTTTTGAAAATTGATTCAAAATTTTAGAGCTTTGGGTTAAATGTTAGGTTTTGACAAAGAAAATGCATACTCTGTGTATGACTTATTTTGATTGTATTTTGAATGTGCCATAAGAAAACAAAAATTCAATGCTGACACTACTAAACAAGTATACATAAACCTATGCCAGAAATGCTCCAAAATTTAGTAAATAAATCTTAACACTTCACAATTTTATCTTTATAACTTGTGGACAAATGTTTTTAAAAGATTAATGAATGCAAGAAATTACACTTAACTGTTGTTTCTTTTTATAAACAGAATATTTTGTTTACTGATCAGAATGATGGCGCACTGATCAAGATAGTAGATTTTGGGTTTGCAAGAGTTAAACCTTCTGACAGCCAGCCATTGAAAACTCCGTGTTTCACTTTCCAATATGCAGCTCCTGAAATTTTCAAGCAAAATGGTTATAATGAGTCTTGTGATCTGTGGAGTCTTGGAGTAATATTAGTAAGTATATAAAATATATTTGAGTTGTGTATCACTCAAACGTTTGTAAAGGAAGAATTGACGTTGTCACGTTTTCAGTAGTTGTCCTTGCATGTGTGGGATTTAGGTCTCAAAAATCTGAGAATCACAGAATCCCTACAGTGTGGAAACAGGCTAATCGGCCCAACTAGTCCACACCACCCCTCCAAAGAGCATTCCACCTAGACTCACCACCCTACCCTTTCCCTGTAACCCATTTCCCATGGCTAATCCACCTAATTCAAACACCTCTGGACACTACAGGCAATTTAGCATGGCCAGTCCAGCTAACCTGCACATCCCTGGACTGTGGAAGGAAACCGGAGTACCCAGAGGAAATCCATGCAGACACGGGGAGAATGTGCAAACTCCACACAGACAGTCGCCCGAGGGTGGAATCAAAACCGAGTCCCTGGCACTGTGAGGCAGCAGTGCTAACCACTGAGCTTCTGTGCCGCCAAACTGAGCAAAACTGAAATTCCAAATCTTGGAATACTTTTGGGAATTCTATACACAACATCTTATATGTAATAGCACATGAGAAATTAACCATAGTTGTAGTCCAGTTTGGAGAAGCTATGAAGAATAGCCAGTTTACAAACTTCAGCCTAATCTTATTTCTGTGAATGAGTATGGGAAACGTTTTTAATTTCCCAACACTAAGATCTTCAGTTACTAGAAAGGTTACATTGAAGAAAATTTGCTAATTTATTTAGTGGGTTGACACCCTATAAAAGACTTGTGCAACATACTTTACCAAATGTATGATTAGAAAGGTTCAATGAAATAATTTTAAAAATGCAAGTTATGTCTGTAATTCCACTTATTTTATCCTGTACATGGGTAAATGCATCAACTCTCTGTTCCCAGTGTTAAATCTCTGACATAGTTTTGAATATGCGTTTTTTTTTCCAAAACTGATTCATGCATTTTTGCACTTCATCACTGATTCAAACTTTCTTTTTGAGTGTAATTTTCTCCCAGGAGCAACAGATCAATTAATGTATTCTAATGTATTTGCTACAGTACAATCTTGCAGCTACAGCCAATGTGGAGCATTGCAGCGGAAGTACTAACATAGAAATATAGAAAATAGGAGTAGGCATTTGGATATTTTGAGTCTGCTGTGCCATCAATATGATCATGGCTGATCATCCTACTCTGTATCCTGTTCCTGCTTTCACCCCATACCCTTTAATCCATTTTAACCCTAAAGGCTATATCTAACTCCTTCTTGAAAACTTTTAATGGTTTGATCTCAACCATTTTCTGTGGCAGAGAATTCCGCAGACCCACCACCTCTTTCTTAATCTTTCACCATTAAGATAATTTCCCTCCTGTTTTTGCTCCAAATTGAATGATCACACGTTTATTGGAGTAGGGTGATGCAGGACCTAATCCAGATTATGAAATCTCAATATACAAATGTTACCCTGATTCATTCCTTTTAATTTCTTGCAGAAGTTATTGTTAATTAATTGACTGTTCTCGCCTTTTGTTTTGGAAAACCTCCTTGAAATATGGATGTAAATGACAAGGTCAGGATTTGTTACCCGGCCTCTAGTTGTCCTAAGAAGGTGGTGGACCTTTGTCTTGGACTATTGCAATCAATTCTTTGTTGTGGTGGTTGTGTTGTGCTTTAGTACAATTGAATGGGTTGTCAAGCCACAAGAGAATGCAGTTAAAGGGCAACCTTATTGGTATAGGACATGAGACGCACACCGACAGAAATTAATGTTTTCTTCTCTACCGATAGGTTTTTAGCACAATCCAGTCATTTCATGGTCACTTTAACTGATGACAGATTATCGTTTTCAGATTTTTTAAAAATGAAATAAAATTCTCAAACTACTATGATGGAATTTGAACTCATATTTTGTCTTCATTATTCCTCCATGCCTCTGAACATGCTCCTACTTAATGTATCTAAATTTATACAGTGCCGAAGTAGTCTGAATTACAAGTTTGCTGAAAAATCATTACTAGTGGTAATGATTGGTTATTAATAAATTTACATGAAAAATAAATGAGGAAACTACCCCAGTTCCTTCCTTTGTCTATTCCAATCCAGTTTCACATTCTCGGAAATGTAGTCCCTAACAACATAAAGTGCTTTACTGTTAGAGATTAGTCCAGCAATAGTTCAGATGGTTTCAGTTTTGATCAGATTGACAGCATTGGCTATATGCCATTCCTTGGCCATCCAATTGTCACAGCCAAGAATTTCAAGGGGAGAAAGGAAAAGAAGTGGCAGATTTAATGTTCTGTTATAGGATACGGTAGCCTCACCAAACATTGCCAAAACCTTTTCCTGATGCTGGCTAACAAATGTATTTTTTTAATGGAGCAACAATCATCTTATCAGAAAGGTCATTTGTGAGATTGATGCTTCCCCCTAATTACCCAAATATTTACTACATGTTCCATTGCTCAGAAAGTAGCCAATTATAAAGCTTATGTATTTTGTTGTATTCTAGTATACAATGTTGTCAGGACTGATTCCTTTCCAAAGTATGCAGAGAACTGTGATATCAAACACTGATGAACAAATAAGAGCAATAAAGGAGGCAAACTTTTCACTTGCTGGAGAAGTCTGGAACAATGTTTCACAAGAAGCTAAAGAGCTGGTGCAAGGTAATGTACTTTTTAACGTTTACCAAATAAATTGCAGACAATTTGCTCAGGTAGTGTTGCAACAAAACACATTTATGTAAACTTGTATGATGTAGCTTATTTATTATTTACAAATATGTGTAGATACATATAGATAATGCACATACATACATAAAAATAGACCAGGAAATAGTTTTTTACCTGTATCTATTTGGAATCTTTGATATAATTTTAGAATGACACTACATATAATTCCATCACTTCTATAGGTTTACTTACTGTGGATCCAAACTCTCGTCTGAAGTTATCTAGCTCAAGATTCAACAACTGGCTTCAAAATAGCCATTGTTTGTCCTCTAATCCATTGGTGTCTCCAAATATTCTTGATTCTTCCACTAACAGTTACTTCAAATCTTCTTTTATGGTAAGATCTTAAATCTTAAATCAGAAATTAAACTGGAATGATAATATTACAGTAATATCTCAGCATTAGTTTGTCAATATACTCCAAAGCAGTAACAAAAACTGAAACTGCTGGAAAAGCTCAGCAGGTCTGGCAACATTTATGGAGAGTAGAGTAATCAGAATTAACATTTCAGGTGCAGTGACCCTTCCTCAGAACCGCTGAGGAAGGGTCATTGGACCGGCAACATTAACATCTATCCACAGATGATGCCAAGACCTGCTGAGCTTTTCCAGCAATTTCTGTTTTTGTTTCTGATTTTCAGCATCTGCAGTTCTTTCCGTTTTTACTCCAGAGCAATGTTCTTCCTTTAAAAAAACACTTTTGAAGGTTTTCAAATATCATGCACTGGTCATGAAGTAACCACAAATACCACATTTACAAAGCTACTCAAATGTTAGGATTAGCTTGAAACATTATGTCCCCTTCCCACAATAAAAGTTCTAGCTTATGTACATATTTCAAATGGGACCATGTTCCTACAAGTTGCTGAAGCCATCCAGTAGCTGGTAACCAGGATAGTTGTTGGCACCCTGGGTTAAAGTCTAGAAGATGGAACTGCTAGAAATTTGTGTGTGTTAGCAGTGCTGAAGGAGTCAGTTGGATTTGGCTGTTGATAAATTAGGTTGTTCATGAATAATAGCTGCATGAATGAAGTTGTAGAACATGCCTTCTGCCTTTTGAACTGTAACCCATCACAAAGTTGAAAACCTTCAGAGGAGAAGGTAAGAAAATTGGCAAGCAAAAAATAATTCTTTATGGCATTTTACATACTTTGTTTCTGGTGTTTCTTGGGGCACACTACATTTGTTTTAAAGCTGGAAGGAGCTTTGGAAAAATTGTCATTGGGAAAGAATGTGTGATATCACCTTGTCAGCATTGAAAATTTTATCAAAATTCGGCAACATGACATTTTCTGCATTGTGAACTGTTTGTGGACAGTTAAATTAATCCCATTATCCTACAATTCTCCAATGTATTTAACTAGGAAATCTTTCAAGATTACTTTTATATAATGTTACATTTGTTGCAACAATACCACATTCTTTGTGTTATTTTCTACTTTAGGCTGTTAATAAATGCAAGAGAGAAGGATTTTTCCTCCAAAGTGTTGAAAACGCTCCTTTGGCAAAGAGGCGAAAGATGAAGAAAAGTAGCACAAGTACAGAGACTCGGAGCAGTTCTAGTGAAAGCTCGTCTTCTCAGTCTCATGGTAGAACATCTCCAATGTGCATCATCCAAGTTCCTTTACCAGCAAAAAAGTCTGTTTGTGTCTTCCAATTTTCTGAAACTTTAAGCAACAGTTTCAATGATACTTCAGTCTAGCTATTATAAAAATAATCTTCAATATTTATTTACCTTTCAAGATTGATTGGCAGCTGTACTTTTGGTCATCCAGATGTCAAATTGTGGAATCCTTCCCTAAAACCCTCTGATACTCCAACCTTTCCTCCTGTCTGCCCCCTCTCCCATCCACTCAATCCCTCTTATTCACCATTAGGGGCCTCTCAGTTCTGTTGAATGGTGGAGCAAGCTCAAGGAAGTGAATGGTTTACTGGTAAATCTGGTAAAAAGGGCTCAAAAAGTAAAATTGTTGTGAAAATGTGGATATTTTTCTTGTACATTAAACAGAAAAGTATTCTTGTACATTAACCAAACAATGAAGCTTGTTGTCGGATGCAAAGAGAACCAGCTTTAGAAAGCAAATTTGAATAACTGAGTGGCTTAGAGTTGAAAAATTAACAACATAATGGTGAAGTAGTGATGATTTTGCAGGTGTGTTTCTGTTGTGAAGGTGAATCGTCTCACGTTTAGCTTGTGTGTAGTTATGATTCTTGTTTTGCTTCGGTGCACTGTCTATTTACTGTTCAACGTTAACAGGGAATTTTGATGTTTAATTTCTAGGAAAGACAAGCTAAAATTTGGAAAATAAATGTTTTACTAACAACTTGGGTGGCATAGTCATATCATAACGTTAAGTTCTCCTTTGTGAGAAGGAGTAAGCAATCAGAGGGCTAACCACAGAGGTGATTAGGTGATTAGAGGATTAGGCTGAGTAGATGGGCAACAGTTGTAAAATTGTTGGGGGATAGGGAGAGTTATTGTGAACTGTGAGAGTGTCTTAAGTGTGCTTGATGTGTACTTTGCATTTTTTTAAAAAATAATGTCAATATGGTGCTTCAAAAGAAATTACTTTAGAGTCTCAAATCAGTGAAAATATCACAGCGCAATCATGAAAAATTAAACAGCCTGACTCCTGCCAAATTGCGACTTTGTAGGACTGTGATAATGCTGTAAATGGGGCTTCCAGAAGGAAGGAAAAAGCAGTAATCCTAAAGACAGCAGTGGTGGCACAGAGATATTGTCTTTCGCAAACAGATTTCTTGGAACAGGCATGCATTCAGCGGCAGTTTAATTTCTTATGTTTTGGTTTGTGCCGTTCTTTGGAATGATGTTACTGTAAAGATAGGTGGGTGTCGTTGGGTGGGAAGCAGTGAGTTAGCTCAGGCCTGGAATCATTGAGGGCCAACGGTGAGTAATGCAGTTAGGACTGGAAGAATTTTGTGTGTTAATATTCTTGAGTTTGAGAAACAGTGCATGAGGTACGATCATGGGCTGAGAGGAAGTTGAATGTACTTTTATAGTAGTATTCGATGAAAATATAATTGGCTTCAGAATGGTCTGTAGGTTGATGTGGACCTTTTTTAAAAGCAAGTATGAGTGAGTTTCTTCTGGTGTTCTTTGGGAATTTGGGAATCACAGCCATCATAGGCTTTACAAATGCACAAAGCTGAAGAAAGATAGCCCATAGAAAGTAGTTGCTGTGAAGAGGTTGCAGAAATGAAGGCAGCTGAAAATAGACCTCATGGAGTGGGAGAACTTCATTGTTTGATTTTGATTGTTTTGATATTTCAGTAATAGGAGGTCTTGTTGCACTATATTTATGTCTGTACATCTAGGGCAAAAGCTCAAGTTAGAGTCCCATGCCAGGACCTTTTTGGCAATGGAAAGTATGCTTGTAACATGGTCGAACAGATTGATTATCAGCCTGTAAATCCTTCTGTATGTCTGATGGCAGGTGGTAAGAGTGTGAGAAACTCCTGGTCAGCCATCATGCAGAAGGCAATGGGAAACCACAGCAGCCCTTTGCCCATAGGAGTGGACCAATCAAATGGAAGTCCTTGACCCAACACATTGAATTAGACTGGGAGAAAAAAAAGAGAAATTACTAAATCTCCAGTCATAAATTTTATTATTCAGGTTTATTCAGTTGGTGGCTCAGGCAGCACTGTAGCTGTAAAATTAATAAGTAATTGTTTCAGTAATTTTATTTTTTTGTGTAGTACTTCATTTATGAACACTTCGTTTAAAAATCTGAAGGAACTAAATGCTCTTTTTTTCATGTTTACTCTATCGTACTGGTACTTTGTACTACTTTGATTTCAATCATATTTACTTGATTGGTAACTCAAAACAGATGCTTTTGTAATTAGCTGAAATAATAACAGATGCATGATCCTATGACATCGACTACCTCTAAAGCCACACTTTCATATGAGATACCTTTGAAAGGGTTAATGTTATGAACATGTGCTAGATGCAAGGAATTAGTTATATAGATGGAGAAACCTATTTAAGTAAATTGGGCAATTATTCTTGGTATAAGCTATTAAATAAAGCAATAATGTATATTTATTTTTGTTTGTAAATAGGCATTAATAATTACCATACTTCAAATATATTTTAAAACTCCACTGTGTAATAAATACTTATTTCGAAATAAATTTCATTTCATATCAAGAAAGGGAAATCTGCTTCCACTACTCTGATCATGTATCAGTTATGTGAGAAAAGGCAAGCTTTCAATAATAGTTCTGAAGTTTTGTCTGTAATCTGTTAAAAGTATTTATTTGAATCGTAACTACTGTTGTAGGCTCAATTTGAATTATTTTAATGAGTAAGATATTCTAGCTGGTCTAGGAAAAATAGTCATAACTGATGCAAGCTATTTTCTATTCTGTGTGACTGCGATTATAAATTATTACTAATCAAATGTCTGCTTTGAGTAAAGAAATGAGATGCCATCTTCTTGATGTGTACTTTTTTTAAATGCAATATTTTGATTTTTACATGGTTTGCCTTTTTGTGCAGTTTAATTTTAAATGAATTTATTTGTGTTCCGTTAGAGTAATGGGTACAGGAAACAGAAACACTTCAAGCAACAACATTCTTTACAGTGTGAAAAAGTGCTTGTGTTTTCCAATAAACTAGTTCAAGATCATTTATGTTTGTTTATGCTTTAATAGTAGCATCTTTAGAATCTTATTATTACTTAATTTTTGCACCAATATTCATACAATTTTCTGCAATTATTTCTGAATCCTAGAATGGTTATAGTACAGGACTTTTAGCCCATTGTGTCCGTGCTGCCTCTCCAAAGAAACCATTCATCTTAAGTTACTCCGCTGCTGCCTTCCCTCAGTCTTGCTCGTTCTTCCTATTTGAATAATAAATCAATTCCCTCTTGAGAGCTTTGATTGAACCTGTCTCCCTCGCACTAAGGCAGTGCATTCCAAATCCTAAACACTCGCTGTGTAAATTTTTTTTTCCTTCCAAAGGCTATTGCTGTTTTTACCAGTTACCTGTGCTCTCTAGTTCCAATAGAAAGTTTCCCACATCTACTCTGTCCAGACCCCACATGTTTTTGGATCCTCTATCAAATCTCTTCTCAACCGTCCCCAAGGAAAACAGTTTCAACTTGTCTTCCTACATAACTAAGTTTTCTCACTCCAAAATATATTTATTTTGAATCTGATCCACATTCACTGATGTCTTTACATTCATTCTGAATTGTGATGCCCAGACCTGGACACTGACACTGACACCAACTCCAACTGAGGCTGAACCACGATTCTGTAATAGCTTAACAGAACTTCCTTGTTCTTGTACTCTATGCCCTAATATCGAAGCCTAGGATCCTGTATGCTTTATTAACTGCTCTTTTAATCTTCCTGCCACCTTCAGTGATTGATGTACGTATACTATCCGATCCCCCTGCTCTTGCACCTCCCTCAAATTTGTGCCCTTTGTTTTCTTTTGTCTCATCACATTCTTCCTACCAAGATGATTCATTTCTGTATATATTTCATTTGTCTTCCTATTTCATCAACTTGTCTCTGTTCTTTTGAAATCTACACTTCACCCTCTCCTCCTCCTCCTCGTTCACAGTACTTCCAAGTTTAGTATTGTCTGCAAATTTTCAAATTATGATTGGTATACCAAAGTTTAGGTCACTTTAATATGCATCAGGAACAGCAAAGAACCAAGCACCATCCCTGCCCCCCTCCCTGTAGAGCTCCATTATAACCCTTCCTCCAATCCAAAACACATCCATTAGCCACTACTCTTACTTCCTGTCACTTAATCAATTTTGTATCCATATAATTTCTATCCCTTTTATTCCATGAGCTTTAATTTTGCTCACAAGTCTGTTGTGCAGAAGTAAATGTATACCGTATCATAGTGTCCACCTCATCAACACTCTGTAATTACTTACTCCAATAAATTTGTTAAATGCAATTTGACCTTAACAGATCCATGCTGGTTTTCCTTAGTTAATGTATGTTTGCACAATTGACGAGGATGCATGCATGTAGTCTTTTTCCCAGGGATGGGGAATGGAAAACTAAAGGGCATAGGTTTAATCTGAGAGGGGAAGGATTTAAGAAGGACCTGAGGGGCAACTTCTTTGCGCAGAGAGGGTGCGTATATGGAATAGGCTGCCAGAGAAGGTGGCTGAGGCAGGTGCAATAGCAACATTTAAAAAAACATTTGGACAGGTACTTGGATGGGAAGGGTTTAAAGGGATATGGACCAAATGCGGGCATTTGGAACAAGTTCAGTGGGCACCATGGTCAGCATGGACCAGTTTGGGCTGAAGGGCCTATGTCCATGCTGTATTACACTGACTCTGACTATTAATTTCTTCCAAAATCATTGCTTCCAGAAGTTCTCCACCTCAGAGGTTGAGCTGACTGGCCTGCAGTTGCTGGGCTGCAAAAGCACAAAGACAAATGTGGTAGATCTTACCATGCATAAGTTCTTGTACAGCTGATTCTCTGGGAATTCCTCAGAATGTTGAAACTTCTGATTGGCAATTCTTCGTCATCTAGAATTCTCAGAAAAAGTCCCAAGTCTGAGGAGGATTCCCATTTATTACATTAATGATTAGCAGGAAAAGTTAGAATTAAAATCTGCTACAACTGTTGTTTAATATGAAACTACGAAGCCTCCCTATTCAGCACTGACCATTTCATCACCCCACCCTAACCTGTACTCCATAGGATCCATCTGACACTGGTCCCTCAAATCTTACCAGACATGGCTAAACCCCTTCCACCCCAATCCCAACAACCCCCATCCACTTTCACTGGATAGGTCTACTTCATCCCTCCAGACTCCCAAAACCCCACAGATCAAATCATCCTCTCAACATAAATGAATCTGACCCCAAACCCTTTTGGACATAACCCCAACCTCCACCACTGACTCCCTCCATTACCTGCTTTTCCCTCCTCCCCTTTCAGCTCCAGAAAACACATAAAACCCCATCCAAGCAGACTTGCCATCGCTGACCTACCACAAGCTCTCTTCTGCTTACCTGTCACTCCTCTCTTTCCTCCTCCTCCCCCCAACCCCCCACCACCCAGTGGGCATATGTTGCGTTTGCCTCCCTGGCATGCTACACCTTCACTCACCCTCCCTGGTATCTGTGCCTTCCTAACCGCCAAACAAAACTGTGTATTAATCTTGAGAGAGATGGACCAAAACAGAAACTGATGGGAAAACTCAGCAGATTGGGCAGCATGTGTGGAGAGAAAGCAGAGTTAAGGTTTCAGGTCCAGTGACCCTTCTTCAAATCACCTTATATCCTGAAAATTGGTGTGCACTTAAGTGGGGCTACTTTTTTCTATTTAATTTAACCCTTCTGTCTTTCACGTTACTTCCCAAAACTTAATGGTTTACCTACTATTAAGTTTAAAGCCCTAGTTATATGATTTGCCAGGACTCTGGTCCCAGCATTCAAGTGGAGCCTGTCCTAACTCAACAGCTCCTTCCATCCCCAGTGCTGATGCCAGTATCCCATGAATTTGAACCCTTCTCTCCCACACCAATCTTTGAGCCATCCCTTTTAATCTTTTTGACCTTGTGCCAATTTACTCATCTCACAGGTAGTAATTTGGAGATTATTACCCTTTTGGTTTTGCTTCTTAATGTGGCTCCTAGCTGCTCCTATTACTTCAGCAGAACCTTTCTAACTATATCATTTAGCCACATGGATTACACAATTGGATCTTTCCCCTTTCATTCCAAGTTACTCTGCAGCCTAGATGAGATATCCTAAACTGGCATTGCAGTTTCGGAACTCTCAATCCTGGCCATAGAGAACTGTCTATTCCTGTGACTATACTATCCCTGATTACAAATAAATTCCTCTTTCTTCTTCTCCCTCATCTTGAATGGTTCAGTCTGCTAATCCTCCCTAACAGCTCCCATTCTTCTCTTGGCGTTGATGAGCAAGAATCTCAAACCTGTTAGACAAACTCAAGGTTTGAGGCTCCTTCAGCACTACCTCCTGGATCACTCTACTTGATTCGCTCATAGTCACACCGTCCTATCCCTGACTGAATTAGATGTTGTTAATCTAAGGGATGTGACTGTCTCTTGAAGCACAGCATCCAGGTAAATCTTCTCCCTCCCTGATTTGTCGCAGTGTTCAAAGCTCAGATTCTAGCTATGAACTCCCAAGCTGAAGTTCCTCAAGAAACTAACACTTCTTTTCAATTTCAAAAATATCTTTTATTCATAAAAATATCTTTATATACAGATATAGTCACATTACGCAGTTTGGTTCTGTACAGTAGCATATGAAGAAACAAACACTGGAGTTTGACTCTTATCCAGCAAACAAACCAAAGGCAATTCTTACTTGCACGGGATTATATTTACATATATTTGAGGCATCGGGAGAAACCAATAACTATACAGAATCCCATTTAACTTCAGCAGAAAGACCATAGACAGTGATTTTTCCCCACTGTGCCTTGGCAGCAGCTGTCCCAGACTTTGGTGCATCCTTCAACACCTCCTACAGATATGGTTATTGTCAACCACAATGGGGTCCACCATCTCCCACATAATACAGGTCCAATACATCTCTATTTTATTTACTTAATTTTTCATTTTCTTTACAAACTAAAAGACCAGAAGGAAAGTTTTAATCAAACTATGACTCTATCTGTAAATATTTCTCCTATTTACCTTCAGTCTGAAATAACCTACAACAGATAGTTAATAGACACCATCCAAGACAGAGCAGCCTGCTTAATGGGCACTACAACAAGCATCCACTCCCTCCATCACCAATGCTCAGTAGCAACAGTATGCATGATGCACTGCAGAAATTTACTAAAGATCATCAGACAGCATCTTTCAAATCCACAACCACTTCCATTTAGAAGGACAAGGGCAGCAGATATATGGAAACACCACCACCTTCAATTTCCCCTCCAAACCACTCACCATCCTGACTTGGAAATATATCACTATTCCTCCACTGTCGCTGGGTCAAAATCCTGGAATTCACTCCCTGACAGCATTGTGGGTCAACCCACAACAGGTGGACTACAGTGGTTCAAGAAGGCAGCTCACCACCACCTTCTCAAGGGCAACTAGGTAAGGGCAATAAATGCTGGCCCAGCCAGTGATACCCACATCCCACAAATAAAAAACAAAAATTAGCAGCTATTACTAACCAATGAAGTTACAGATATCATGTGATGTTACTCCATTTTGTGCCGGGCCCATGGGCTTCAATTTATCCAGTTTTCAAAAAACCTTACAAACTATGAGCCAAAAAAAACCAAGCAAAATGCACCTTTTCCCCACGGTGCTTCCAAAGTCTCTAAACTATATGCCCACTGTCTCAGGGAAGGTGATGGTCCAGTGGTATCATCGCTGGACTTTTAATCCAGGAGATGTAGATAATGTTCGGGGGACCTGGATTCAAATCCTGGCAGGGTGGAATTTGAATTCAATAATAATCTGAAATTAAGAAAGTCTAATCATGGCCAAAAATCCAATGTCAATTGTCAGGAAAAAAATCCATTTTTTATTTCCTTAGGGTTTTCTTTCTCCACTTTGCTTTATTTTTCCGGCATGCAATCTTTATCCTATTGAATATTATGTAATTCATATCTGAAAGGTACTCTGAGCTTAGCCCAGGAGGGTTTCTAAGACATTCTTGACTTGTGAGAAGCCTGCTTGCCATACACGAGCAACAGGAAGTTGTGACAGAGATAGTAGGAACTGCAGATGCTGGAGAATCCGAGACAACAAGGTGCAGAGCTGGATGAACACAGCAGGCCAAGCAGCATCATA
>NC_063340.1:43187222-43201012 GCF_021869965.1 Rhincodon typus | reverse complement strand
CACAGATGCTGCCAGACCTGCTGAGCTTTTCCAGCAACTTTGTTTTTATTACTAAACTTAATTAAAGGTGATTATATGGGAATGAGAATAGAGTTGGCTGCAGTGGACTGAGAAAGGGTTTAGTAGAAAAGATAGCTAAGGATCAATGTCAGATGTTTTGAAATAAAAACATTCATGATTCACAGCAAAGATAAGTCCCTGTAAGGAAGATGAATTCTAGGAAGGGGATAAACTGATCACGGTTAACCAGGGAAGTTAAGGACAGTATCAAACTGAAAGAAAAATACATGCAACGTGACAAACATTAGTGGTAAATCAGAGTATTGGAAAAGTTTTAAAAACCAACAAAAGATGACCAAGAAATAATAAACACAGAGAGAATAAACTAGGAGGGCAAACTAGGAGGGACATAAAAAGAGAGTAAGAGCTTCGTTAAATATGTAAAAAAGAGAGGCAAGAGTGAGCATAGGCCCTTTACAGAATGAGACTGAGGAAATAATAATGGGGACCTAAGAAAAGGCAGAGGAGTTGGAACAAGTACTTTGTACCAATCTTCATGGTAGATGATATTAATAGCATTACAAAAAAATACTAAAATAATCAATGGTCTAAGGGAGGGAGGGGGGCGTGAAGAAATAAACACAATAAGTATCACTAGAGAAAAAGTACTAGGGAAACTAACTGGCCTAAAAGCTGATAAGCCCATTGGACCTGATGGGTTACATCTTAGGATTTTAAAATAAGTAGCTACAGAGACAGTGGATGCAGTGGTAGTCGTCTTCCAATAAGCCTTAGATTCTGGATAGGTCCTAGGGATTGGAAAAATGCCAATATATTACCCTTATACATAAAGGGAAGGAGACAAAGAAATAGGTAACTATGGGCCAGTTAGCTTAACACCTGTCATTAGAAAAATGTTAGAGTCTATTATAAAGTTTGCAACTACAAAGTATTTAGAAATACATAATATAATCAAGCAAAGTCAGCATGGTTTCATGAGGCGAGATCATGCATGACAAATTTATTACAGTTCTTTGAAGAGATAACAAGCAGTGTAGATAAAGGGGAACCAGTAGATATAATATTTCTGGATTTCCAAAAATAATTTTGATAAGGTACCACACTTAAGGCTACTTAACGTGATAAGAGACCATGGTGTTGGGAGTGATATATTGCCACGTGTAAGAAATTGGCTAACTAATAGAAAACAGAGAGTTGGGATAAGGGAGACATTAACAGGATGGCAATCCCTAATTAGTGCCACAGGAATCTGTACAGGGGCCATGATTATTCATAAGACATTAATAATTTGGATAATGGAAGTGAATGTACTATCATCAAGTTTGCTGATAACACAAAAATAGATGGGAAGGCAAAGAGCAAGGATGACACAATGAGTGTTCAGAGTGATATAGACAAAGGGCAGAGATTTGGCAGATGGCATATAATGTGGGAAATTGCAAGGTTTTGCACTTTAGCAGGAAGAATATAACAGCAGAATATTATTTAAACGAGGAAAGATCTCAGAAAGCTGCTGCATAGAGGATTTGGATGTCCTGACACATGAATCACAAAAAAGTTAGTACCCAGGTTCAGTTGTTATTAGGGAATACAAGTGTGGTGTTGGTCTTTATTTTTAAGGCAATGGAGTATAAAGTAGGGAGGTCTTGCTAAAACTATACAAGGCATTGGTCAGACCACAGTCAGAATTCTATGAACAGTTTCAGTCCCTTTACCTAAAGAAGAACATACTAGCATTGGAGACAGTCCAGAGAAGGTTCACTAGGTTAATACCAGGTATGGAGAGATTTTTGTATGAGGAGAAGTTGGGTAGTTTGGGCTGATGCTCAATGGAGTTTAGAAGAATGAGAGACTTTGTTGAAACATTATATTCTTATGGGGCTTGACAAAGTAGATGTGGAGAGGTTGTTTCCTCTTGTACGAGAGTCTAGAACCAGAGAGAAAAATCTCAGAGTAGGGAGTCTTCTATTTAAGGCTGGGATGAGGAAGAACTGAGGGTGGTGAATCTGTTAAATTAGTAAACACAGGGGGCTGTCATTAAACATATTCAAGGCTGAGAAAGATACATTTCTAATCATTAAGGGAATCAATGGTTATGGGGATAAGGCAGAAAAGTGGAGTTGCTAAATATCAGATCAGTCACGTTCCGCTCCTACATCTTATTATCTTATCATGGAGCATATTCAGGCATCCTGAAATAAAAAATTGATAAAGCATCAGAGAACATCAAATTTTCACTGTCACGGCTATTTTTATGAAACATATTACTGGACTATTTAACTGCAAGAGGAATCACAGCCAATCCTGATCACATAAAACACTTATGTTTCTATATCAAGTACTTTAAAGACAATTAAGTATTTTTGTAATATAGATACCTTTATTGCAACAAATATAGCAGTCAAATTGTGCAGTGTCCTGCAAAAAGTCATGTGATAATTATAGATTATCTGTTTATAGTGCTATTGGCTAAGGGATAAATTTTGGCCAGTACAGCGGGGAGAAATCCTCTGCTGTCTTCAAAATAGTTCTTTTATAATTACTGAGAGAGCAGACAAAACAACGTCTCAACCAAAAGACAACATCTGCAACAGTTCAGCACTTTTATAACATGCCAATCTTGATATTCAAACTCAAGTGGGACTCGAACCCACAATTTTTTGTACAGAAGAGTGGGCTACCAACTGAACCAAAACTGACAATTCTACAAATGCGCTTCCAGCACAGAGATAGTAAGAACTGCTGACGCTGGAGTCAGATTTTTGAAGAGGGGTCCCGAACTGAAATGTCAGCTTTCCTGCTCCTCGAGATGCTGCCCGGGCCTGCTGTGTTCCTCCTTCCACGACAGGTTGCTCGATTGGTACTGGACCTAATTCACTTCCCAAATTAATGGAAGTGAAATCTTATGATAACGTCTTTAGCAAATCCCAAATAAGAACTGATTAAATTCGAATCCAGTTTGGAATAAAATGAGCAATTGTTTTTCAACTGAGAGACTTGGTTAATTACTGAACAAAATTACTGTACTATTAATAATGCTAAACATGTTCGATTTTTAAATAATTCATATTTTTCTGATTTTAAATGAAAGTAGAATCACAGAACCGTTAGGAAGACCATTCGGCCTAATATGTCCTTGCCGTTTCCTGATAGCCTAATATTTTATTTCATCTTCAGACAATCGTGCAATTCCCTTTCGAAAGGCTCGCCTATCTCCAACACATCTTTGGGGCAATGCATCCCAGATCCTATCCAATTATTACATGAAAAAATTACCTCATATGGCCAGAACTCCATGTAATCGGAATTGTTTTTAATTTGAGAGTTTGTTTTTTGGTGAATGTTTGTTCCAGCTAACATGCACTTCTAACATTAGTTCACTGAGAACGAGGACCACACGCCCGATTGGTCTCAGGTCAATTATAATACACGGGTTACTCTCTATTACTAAAATAGTGATCAATCTCGGCTGTCAACTATGTTCTCCTTTACTAAGATGACCTTTGACTACGGACTCCTTTACTAAGATGGCCGCAAAAGCGGCACCGCTGGTTTCCTGTTGCTTGGCATTGTGGGAACGGTGATGGTGACTTCCAGAGTTTGAAGACTGTCAGGTATTACAGCAAATGAATTCTTAATTAATATCTCTTGTATGGTCGATTGTCAGCCGAACTTTGGTTGGTGGTGGAGATTGTTCATACCGGTTTGGGAATGTAAGGATAGGTGGCTTTTTTTTGTCGTGAGTTGTGTGTACTCACTTTAGGTAAAGGTTATCCCGTCGTTTCTTATGAATTTTCTGCCCTCTACTCGTTGTATAGTGGTAGCTCTGGTGGTTAAGTCATTGGGTAAACAGTCCAGAAACTTCGGCTAATGTTCTGGGTACATGGGTCCTGCCATTGCCAACTATAATGAAAAACTAGTCTCATGGTGGCCATGAAGCTAATCCGATGTCTATACCAAACACAAACAAGGAAATTGCTGGGGAAACTCAGCAGGTCTGGCAGCATCAATGGAGAGGGAAAACGAGTTAATGATTTGAATCCAGTATGCACTTCTTCCGAAGTTTTATTTTAATTGATGTCTTTACTTGTCTGGCCCGCATGACTCCAGACTCAATGTGTGCTTTCCCCTGAAGTGATCTAGCAAGTTACTCAATTGTATCAAACTGCAACAAAGTCTGAGAAGAATGACACCAGATGAACCAAGGCATTGATCTAAGCTGCAGAAATGACTGCGGCAATCTCAGCCTTGTTGACTCCCGGAAATCCTCTTCACTAACATATTGCCAAATGTGCCATAATTAAGAGGGCTGTCCTACAGACTGATGAAGCAAGTCATACTCACTAAATCATAACTTACACCACCATCATTATATCTTGGTATGTGCTGCCACACTGGCAGGAGATACCCACCAGAGATAATGGTGTAACGTTGTGTGGTCAGGAAGGATTTGCCCTTGGGGTCCCAGCAGGCCAATGAAGACTCCACTTGCTTTTGACCAAACCACTTGGAAAAAGTATTGAGGGTTTTAAGGGCACAGAATGCACTTTGGGATACATCAGTGTTCATCACCAAGTGTAGCTCTGTAGAGCTGGCCGAGTCCGAAGGGACATAGCTGCTTCAGTGTGTCTGTGGCAGGGGGTGAGGGAACTGCACAAGGGAAAGCCTGCAACTGACAATGACAATAGGAATGACCACTGCACAGTCCTTTTGAAGATGTGGGTGTAGTCTTCAAATTGAGGATATACTCCACCACGTTGATGGGCACTACACAATGCTAGTAATGGATAGATTCAAACAGGTCTGGCATCTCAAAACTACATCCATGAGACCCTTTGGGCCATCAGCAGCAAAATTGTAGTCAACCTAATCTGTATTCTAATCAACAGCCTGTAAAATGATGGCCCAACATGTTCCCCACTCCAACGTTCTCCTGCAGCAGGTGATGACCCTGGTTCAACGAAGAGTGCAAGAAGGCATATCAGGAGCAGAACCAGCCATATCTAACAGTGAGGTGTCAGCCTGGTGTTGTTGCAATGCAAGATGACTTGCATGTTGAACTTTAGAACACCATGTGCTGGACAGAGCTAAACCAACAAAGGGATCAGATCTAAGCTCTGCAGTGCTGCTGCGATCAGTTATGAATGATAACAATTATCTACAAGTGGAAGATGCACAACAACCTCCACTGTCATTGATGGGAAAGCCCAGCACACAAGTTCACAATATGAATTTGAAGTATTTCTAACCAACTTCAGAGAGTTGCTGAGTGGACGATCCATCTTGGCTTTCTCCTTTAGTACTCAGCATCGTAGATACCAGTCTTTAGCCAAGTTGATTTACATTTGATATCAAGAGACAGATGAAGGCTCCAGCTACTTCAAAGACTGTGAAACCTGACAACATTCCAGTAATGGCATTGAAGACTTGTGCTCCAGAACTAACAAGCCCTAGCCCAGCTATTCCAGTAGAGCTGCAACGCGACATCCAGCCAACAATGTGGAAAATTTCCCATGTAGGTGATGCCCACAAAACTCGGGACAAATCCTACCTGACCAATCACTGCCCTATCAGTCCACACTCAGTCATCACCAAAGTTGTAGAGGGAGTAATTGATAGTGTCATCAGGCACTTAGAGCCATTAAGTTATATAGCATGGAAACAGACCCTTCAGTCCAATTCGTCTGCGCCAACCAGACATCCCAATCTGACCTAGTCTTTTTTGCTAGCATTTGGCCCATATCCCTCTAAACCCTTCCTATTCATATAACCATCCAGATGTCTTTTATAATTGTAATTGTAACTGTACCCACCTCCTCCACTCTCATTACATACACGTACCATCCTCTGTGTGTAAAAGTTACACCTCAGGTCCTTTTTAAATAGTTCCCCTCTCACCTTAAATCTATGTCCTCTAGTTTTGGACTCCACCACCCTAGGAAATAGACATTGGCTATTCACCCTCTCCATGTCTTTCATGATTTTATAAACTACTCTAAGGTCACCCCTCAGCCGCTGATGCTCCAGGAATAAAGCCCCAGCCAATTCAGCTTCTCCCTATAACTCAAACCTTCCTGTCCTGGCAACATCCTTGTAAATCTTTTCTGTACCCCGTCAAGTTTAACAACTTCCTTTAGGAAGGCAACCAGAGCTGTGCACAGTATTCTGAAAGTGGCCTAACCAATGTCCTGTACAGCTGCAACATGACATCCCAATTCCTATACTCGGTGTTCTGACCAATGAAGGCAAGCATGCCAAACATGTTCTTCACCACCCTGTCTATCTGTGACTCCACTTTCAAGGAACTATGTATTTGTGTCCTTCAGTCTCTTTGATTGACACCATTTGATTAGTTTGGGTTCCACCAGGGCTACTCAGCTCCTGACCTCAACACAACCAAGATTCAAACGTGGGCAAAAAAGAACTCTGGAGTTGTTGAGAATTGCCTTGACATCCAGGTAGCATTTGACTCAGGCTGGTTTCAAGTAACTGTAGCAAAACTGAAGCCAGGAGGAATCAGTTGGAAACTCTTTATTGTTTGGAGTCATAAAAAGCACAAAAAAGGATAGTTGTAGTTGTTGGAGATCAATCATCTCAATCCCAGAATATCACTGCAGATGTTCTTCGTAGTAGTCTCCAAAGCCCATCTTCTGCTTCATCAGTGAAGGTCAGAAATGCTGATATTTGCTGATGATTGTACGGTGTTTAACACCATTTACAGTGCTGCAGATAATCATGCATTCTTTGTCCAAATGTAGCAACATCTGGCTGATGTCAAAGCTTAGACTGATAAATGGAAAGTAACATTTATGCCGAACAAGTACCAGGCAATGACCGTCTCCAAAGAGAGAAAATTTAACCATCTCCCTTTGACCTTCAATGCATTGTCATCAATGAAAAACCTTATCAATATCCTGGAAGTAACCACTGACAAAATTGAACTGGACCAGCTACATAAGTTCTGTCCCTAAAACAGCAGGTCAGTCGGTAGGAATTCTGTGGTGAGTAACTTGCCTCCTAACTCCCCAAGACCTGTCCCCCATCTACAAGGTACAAATCTGAACTGGGATGGAATATTCTTCCATTGACTGCATAAGTTCAGCTCCAACACCACTTGAGAAGCTCAATGCCATACAAATAATACAACCCACTTTATTGGCACACCGTCCGCCTCCTTCAGCATTCACTCTCTCCGCAATTAATGCGTATTGACAGCAGTGTATACCAATCACATGATGCACCACAGTAATTCACCAAGGCTCCTTTGCTAACACTTTCCAAACTACAAGCTCTATAATCTAGACGGACAAGAGCTGCAAATGCAAGGGAACACTGCCACTTGCATTTCACTTCAAGCCACACATCATCCTGATTTGGAACTGTATTGCCATTCTTTAATGGTCACTGGGTGTCAATCGTGGGATTCTTTTCCAACAGCACAGTGGGTACATCTGTGCCCATGGACTGTATTGGTTCAAGAAGGCACCTCACTGCCAGCTTCTTCAGGGCAATTCGGGATGGGTGATACATGCTAGCCTAGCCAGTGACACCATGTCCTATAAACAAAAAAAATCTAGTTCAACAAGCTTAACTTCCCCCAAGGTGTCTTATTCCGAACCATTTTCCTGAACTAGCCTATTCCTCTGTTTCCTGTCTGACTTTCCTCTCTGGGTTGATCTTATCCATGAGACCCACCTGTTGCTCCCTTGACTTAACTTCCACCAAACCCTAGGGCACCTAACTTCTTTGATATTGTTAGCAATTCACTCTCCTCGGATAATAACCCACCCCCAACAAATTCTGTGATTAACACTCCCGTCTTGAAAATGTCTGCTTTGACTGATTGCCCCTCTAATTGTTTTTTGGTGTGCAAGGCCTGGCCATTTAAGTGTACATTTTTTTTTTCTCAGCCTTTTATGTGTGATGTCTTAAAGGCAATAATTTAGAAGTAGCCTGCATGCTGCTATCTGGGTTACTGTGCAGCTTTATGTATCTATATCTTTCAAGGAATATTATCCCTTTGTCCTTGAATTTATAACCCATCTCCTACTCACCTTTCTTCTCTGAAGTGCAAAATGAGTTACCTCCCATATTAGTCATTTTGCCCCCAACTCCATGTTTGAGTCACTCTAATCAGGTTGTTACTTGGTTTCAAAAGTATAACTGCTCTAAAGAAAAGCCGGTTGACATATTAAATGATGAAATGGCCCTTACTCGTCCATCTCAAATTCTCTGCAACCTTCAATATGATTTGTCACAGTATTCTTCTGCAACACCTCTCCTTCATCATTCAGATGCTGTTCATCTTCCTTCACCGTACTGATGCAATTCTTCACTGTGTATTTGTAGCCTGACAATTGTCTGTAGTGACTTGCACCCACACTTTAATCTATGACTTCCTTAAGAGCCTATCCTTGTCACCTTTATCTTATCTACTTCTCATCATCAGTCAAAAACATCATGTCAGGTTCCACATGACACTGATGACATCCAGCTCTATCGCTCTATTACCACTCCCAACTGCTTTATGGTTTCTGATTTGCTACTCAGCTGTCTGATGTCCAGTGCTGGGTGAGGAAAACATTTCTCCCAGTCAGACATCGTAAGAATGGAAGCCATAATCTGCACCATAAACTTTGCTCCCTAGCCACTGACTTGATCTTTTTTCCTGGCTGCAGCTGAACCAGTATATTTGAAATCTTGCTGATGTTGTTGACCCTAAGACTAGTTTTCAATGACAGATCCATCCAATAACACCATGATTATGTCTCACACTTATATATACCAGGGAAAATTATCCCATTCTATTCACTCAGCCCTCCATGGTAGCTTTCTCTTCTCGAGTCAGTCTAGTGAGGATCGCAATAATCAAGTCTAGAGGAAATTAGCCTTTAGAGTTGAGTGTTTCAGTAGCAGGATTGCTGCAGCAGAGCAAGGTCAGTTGATGTTATGAAGTCAAAGTATGTAGTATTGTGTGGTATGCAAAGATACATAGATGTGGAAACATTTGAAATATTGTGGAGGTGTTTTTGTTACGAGATTGAAAAGACTTGAAGGTATGTAAAAATAGCGTGGGACAGAAAAGATTGAAAAAGAACATTTCAGTGATTGAGGGTTCTCAAATTTATTAGGAAAAATACACTTAAATGTAAGAGATTTAAGATGGAAAATAGAAGAAACTCTTTTTCACAAAGGTTTGTGGTGCTTTGAAAAGTACTAACAGAGTTGATCATTGAAACATGATGACATTTAAGATAAGAGATAGTAGGAACTGCCGATGCTGGAGAATCTGAGATAACAAGGTGTAGAGCTGGATGAACACATCAGCCAGGCAGCATCAGAGGAGCAGGAAGGCTGACGTTTGGGGTCTGGACCCTTTTTCTGAAGAAGAGTCCAGACCCGAAACGTCAGCTTTCCTGCTCCTCTGATGCTGCCTGGCCTGCTGTGTTCATCCAGCTCTACACCTGGTTGTCTAACATTTAAGATAATCTATTTTCTGGGTTCATAATTGAGAACGTTTTGTGAGCAGAATGGCAGAGCCTGGAAGGAATAACCACAGCACACTCATTCTTCACATCGGAAGTAATCTTAATTTCACGACTTTGTTTTAAATGCCTTCATTCCTCTTTCCTCGTACATTTGTTAGCTGAATTACATCTTGGAATGCACAAACTAGTTCAGTCCAGATCAGTTATTAATACTGGGACTGTTGCGGTGTTTAGGTGGTGAAGATCTTGTACCTTAACCATTAAGTTTATCTTTTAAATTAACAGTTTGAATGTACGTATTTTAAAAATATTACAGTAACATTGCTAGTGCAGTGTTTAATACAAAATGTATTGTTATTGAACAAGAAAGCTTGCATTGATGTTGTACGTTTGATTTCTTCAATGTACCCCCAAAGCACTTCAAAATGAATGACATATACATGTTATAAATACTTTTAAAACTTTGTCAATGTTGACAGTCTTAATGCCTTTTAATAAATAATTTTATTTACAGTTGACAATGATGATAAGACGATTATTGTTCAGCTTGAAGCCTGCAACATGGGAGCAGTGTCTCCATGAGATTCATACTCTGAGTTGGAGAAATACTCATGACCTGCAGCTTCGTTCAGGCCTATTGGTTTTACAGCAAAGCTGGTTACCTGGGGGAGTCAACAAATTCAACCTGCCACTTATTAGGCTTTTAGCAACTAAAAGGGTAAGGTACTTTATTATAGTTTTTGGTCAGGTGATAGTTTGACTCTGACTTACTACCGTGCAAGTAAGATATCAAACTGGTTAATTCTAGTTTTGTTTTCATGCTGTGTTTTATTCTTTAAATTGTGGGAACTAGACTATATTAGATTTAATTACTGACCACATATCCACGCTATACCACTGTGATTACATTTTACACTGATCAATGCCAGAGAATATTAGCCCATTCTATTCAATCTACCCTCATAGACAGCCTTCTCTTCTCGAGTCAGTCTAGTGAGGATTGCAATAATCAAGTCTAGAGGAAACAAGGCTAGAGTTGAGTGTTTCAGTAGCAGGATTGCTGCAGCAGGGCAAGGTCAGTTGATGTTATGAAGTCAAAGTATGTGGTATTCTGTGGTATGCAAAGATACATATATGATACATATATGTAGAAATACTTGAAATATTGGAGGTTTTTTTTGTTGGGAGATTGTGTGGCAGTTGTCGGCATCTGCCCTATTTTACATTTTCTGAAATTGATGAAATAATAAATATTTTCTGCTTCCCATTTCGAAAGTGGCAAAAAATCTAATTCATTTTGTGGCTGATCCAATTAACTTGATCAAAATTCCATTTTCCTGCTAGTTATCTAGTGAGGAGTTAGGAATTGTAAGTTATACTTCAATCATGACTACATTGCTTTACAGTGTGAGAACATCCATGCAAAAATGCAGGATGTAGCATTGAAAATTAATTGTACTTCTGTATTAATTCAATTATCAATGTAGATAATTCACACGTAAAGTTGGTCTCTTCTATCTGTGCAAAGAACACAGATGAATTACATGATAACATGAAAGTTTACTAAGCAATCGAGAAATCATTATTGTCATATTAGGAAGTTGAGCAACCAGTAGGCTGAAAGCTTTGGTTCTACATTTGCTTCAGAGAAAAGCAGAATGACTATATCCTGGAAACATGAATTGGCAGAAAACTCTGGTAGGAATGGTTTAAAGGTTTGTTAAAAGTGGCTATAATGTTAGGCAGAGTAAATTTCAGAACACTAAAAGTGTGTATAGCAAGGGTAAAACTATTCACAAGGAACTTTAATTTTTATATAGACTCTGCAAATCAATTTGGCACTAATCGTTTAGAAAATGAGGTCATAGAAAGCATACAGATTGTATTTTTTTATGCTGGGAGGAACCAAACAAGAAGTTTCAGATCCAGTATTGTGTGATGAAAAAGGATTCATTAATAACATTTTAATAAAGGGGCCTTTAGGGAAGACTAATCATATGTCATTGATTTTGAGAGTAGTTTGTATGTGATGCTAAGGTCTTGTGTCTGAACAAGTAAGGGTGTGAGTTGAGAAACTAGATTGATTACTGAAAAGAAAAATAAACCAAAGATTGGAAGAATTTTAAAACCCAGTGAGGATCTTGAAATTGATGACCAGGAAAGAAATTGACAGCAAACTAGGAGGTTTGTAAAATTTTTAAGCATTGAAAGGTACAAGATTTTATTAGAAGCAGACACAAGATAAATTATGGTGGTGAATAAGGAAATGACATTTGGAATATCAAAATAAGATCAGACCGACTCAAGACACATTTTTGAAAGGTAATTGTATCTTATAAATTTCAACCTTTTGAGGTTGTAGCTGGTAAGTGAATAGGAAGGAAAAAGATGGTGTATTTGCATTTTCAATATGTATTTAATAAGGTGCTTCATAAGGGTTTTGCAAAAGATTAAACCTCATGAGTTTAAGATTATATAATGCCATAGTTTGAGGATAGATTAGTGGACAGAAAAGAGTGACAATTCAGTTGGCAAGATTGGATTCATTAATTTGAAACCTGTATCAGTGTTTAGATGAAGAATCTGAGTGCAATGATTCCAAGTTTGCTGACTATATAATATTGGTTAGGGAAGCAAAGAGGCTGGATAGGCTGCAAAGGGTAAGTGATTGGAATAGAACAAGATAATTGGAATATGATGTGGGGAAGTGTGAAGTTATCCACTTTGGAAACAAAGAGAATATTTTTAAATGGTCAGCATGATCTTAGTGAAGGGAGAGGAGGCCTATTCCTCCTAATTCTCTTGTTCTTTACTTTGAAATGCTCTGATTCATTTGAATCATCTCTGTTGACATATAACCTTTACTTATTGCTTATTTGCTTTCTATGTTTCCCCCTGTGTAATGTTCAGGAATGTTGGGATATTAAAAAGCTGGCATTTCCCTCTTCAACTGTTCTAAGTGGCTTTAAAAAAGGAATCGGGAAGATTGATGATTGATCTGTTACTCAGCAACAAATTATAAATTCCTGTGCTTCGGTGGACATTATAATTGAATATTGTAGAAAATAACTGTCTCTGGTCATTTTTGGCAAGTTTAATGGATGGTTGTGAACATGTTAGTGGTGCAGCAAAGCTTAAAGATTACATTAAATTGTCAGTAGTGACAACTTGAACAATATCCAGAATGTTACAAAATGAAAACTGAAAGCACTGCAGATGCTGGAAATCAGAAACTAGAACAATGTTACTTATGAGCACACATGGTAACATTGAACACAGACAGTTGCAGTACTATTCTTTAGTGCAATTTTGCAGCCTAAGAAAGGCTCTTGTATGCAGACTACAGGCTTCAGGAACAATAACTTGCATGTATTTATGACACTTCTTGCAGAGAAAGGTAGATTGAAGAATGTGAGGATGAGTACAAAAACAGAATCCGATATATGCAAGGTGTAGATGAGAATTTGTGGTTGGAAAATCTGCAAAGCTGAATGATGAGATAACAAGTTGTAGAGCTGGATGAACACAGCAGGCCAAGCAGCATCAGAGGAGCAGGAATGCTGACGTTTCGGGCCTAGACCCTTCTTCAGAAATGACTGTGTGGGCGCCGCCTCGTGCTCCCACGAGGAGCTCGAACAGTTCATCCACTTCACCAACACTTTCCACCCCAACCTTAAGTTCACCTGGACCATCTCTAATACCTCTCTCTCCTTCCTGGACCTCTCTGTCTCCATCTCTGGCAACCACCGAGAAACAGATATCCATTTCAAGCCCACCGACTCCCACAGCTACCTAGAATACACTTCCTCCCACCCACCTTCCTGCAAAAATGCCATCCCCTATTCCAAATTCCTTTGCTTCCGCCGCATCTGCTCCCAGGATGAGGCATTCCACTCCCGTACATCTCAGATGTCCTCGTTTTTCAAGGACCGCAACTTCCCCCCCGCAGTGGTCAAGAACGCCCTCGACAGTGTCTCCTGCATTTCCTGCAACTCATCCCTCACACCCCCTCCCCGCAATAACAACCAAAACAGAATCCCCCTCGTCCTCACGTACCACCACAACAACCTCCGGATCCAACGCATCATCCTCTGACACTTCCGCCATCTGCAATCCGACCCCACCACCAAAGACATTTTTCCCTCCCCACCCTTATCTGCTTTCCAGAGGGATCACTCACTCCGTGACTTCCTTGTCTGCTCCACACTCCCCTCCAGCCCCACCACACCCGGCACTTTTCCCTGCAACCGCAGGAAGTGCTACACCTCCCCCCACACCCTC
>NC_063340.1:43138525-43187122 GCF_021869965.1 Rhincodon typus | reverse complement strand
CCCAAGAAGACTTTCCACATCAAGCAGATGTTCACCTGCACATCTGCTAATGTGGTATACAGCATCCGCTGTTCCAGTTGTAGCCTCCTTTACATCGGGGAAACCAAGCGGAGACTTGGGGACTGCTTTGCAGAGCACCTACGCTCAGTTCGCACTAAACAACTGCACCTCCCAGTCGCGAACCATTTCAGCTCCCCCTCCCATTCCTCAGACAACATGTCCATCCTGGGCCTCCTGCAGTGCCACAACGATGCTACCCGAAGGTTGCAGGAACAGCAACTTATATTCCGCTTGGGAACCCTGCAGCCCAATGGTATCAATGTGGACTTCACAAGCTTCAAAATCTCCCCTCCCCCCTACCGCATCCCAAAACCAGTCCAGCTCGTCCCCGTCTCCCTAACCTGTCCTTCCTCCCACCTATCCCCTCCTCCCACCTCAAGCCCCACCCCCATCTCCTACCTCCTAACCTCATCCCGCCCCCTTGACCTGTCCGTCCTCCCTGGACTGACCTATCTCCTCCCTACGTCCCCACCTACACTCACCTTTACTGGCTCCATCCCTGCCTCTTTGACCTGTCTGTCTCCTCTCCACCTATCTTCTCCTCTATCCATCTTCTATCCGCCTCCCCCTCTCTCCCTATTTATTTCAGAACCCTCTTCCCCTCCCCCATTTCTGAAGAAGGGTCTTGGCCCGAAACGTCAGCCTTCCTGCTCCTCTGATGCTGCTTGGCCTGCTGTGTTCATCCAGCTCTACACCTTGTTATCTCAGATTCTCCAGCATCTGCAGTTCCTGCTATCTCTAAAGCTGAATGATGTAAGGGTTGATGGATATGTACCATTTAGCACGAGAGACACTTGGTGCTTCAAGCTCTCGATTAGCTGAAGTTGTGAGGGGTGGAGACAAATTAGGTTGGTAAAGTGAGCACTTGTGAATTACTACTTTGTAGTTGATGGTTTCAACAGCTGTGAAGGTGAGGATGTATATTAGCATTCAGTGTTCTGGGACAATAGAAGAGGATAATGGATTGGATTAGGAGGTTGAAACCTCAGTTTATGGCTTTTATTGGCATGTTGATCCAGGCAGCCACTGTTTTTCAAACCATTTTTACTACAGTTGAAGATTGTGCTGGAAAGGAAATGTAATTTTAATTGTACTAATTTACTTCTGGCTTTTGGGCTTTATCCTCTGTTACCAATTTGAATATTATTCCTTTTATTAATCATTTCTTTCGTAATATTGAAAGAAATCTTGCTATCTCCAATTTGCTTCTTCACCTGCAACTTCCCTCATTCTTACTTCGAAAGTTGTTCTTCTATTTGATCTTATCATTATGTGGTCATAAATGATTTCTGGGAGTTTGGGTCTGACCTACTGTCTTCTTCTCAGTGTGCTAAATGTGGATTTACTGCATTTCAAAAGCAATTAATTGCTCCTGAAGCACCTTGGGATACCCCAAAAGATGCAAGCTCTCTCTTTCCTTTAAACAGCCTCTCGGCATCTACCCAGTCAAACCTAGTCAGAAATATACATGTTTTAATAAGATCATCAATTGTTTTTCTGCTCCTTTTTTTTAAACTTATTTTTAATAACCTGATGAAATGGGATTACATCTGAAAGATGTCACTTCTGACAATCCTTCATCCCGGGAAGGTGATGGTCTTGTGGCATTGCTGCTTGACCCAAGTAACATTCTGGGGAACTGGGTTTGAATCATGGCAGATGGTGGAATTTGAATTCAATTAAAAAAGGTCTGGAATTAAGAGTCCAATGATGACCATGAAACCATCGTAGACTGTCAGAAAAGATCGCAAATGGTTCACTAATGTCCCTTAGGGAAGGAAATCTTCCATCCTTGCCTGGTCTGGCCTGCGTCTGATTCCAGACCCCAGCGATTACTCCAGAACTACTGTGGGCAATAAATGATGACCTAGCCGGTGATCCCCACATCCCAAAAAACATTTTTTTTTAAAAAGTGATGAGTGAGACAGTTGATACATTGGCTTTAATTTTCTAAAACATTTCAAGAAGTTTTCATTTGCTTAGAAAATATTGAATATAATTCCCTCTAATCAAAAAGGGAGGGAGATAGAAAGTAAGTCATTTCAAGCCAGTTGGCCTGGCATAACGTAAGAACATAAGAACTAGGAGCAGGATTAGGCCATCTGGCCCCTCGAGCCTGCCCCGCCATTTAATAAGATCATGGCTGATCTTTTTGAGACTGAGCTCCACTTACCCGCCCGCACACCATAACCATTAATTCCTTTACTGTTCAAAAATTTATCCAGCCTCGCCTTAAACACATTCAGCGAGGTAGCTTCAACCACTTCACTGGGCAGGGAATTCCACAGATTCACAACCCTTTGGGTGAAGAAGTTCATCTTGACCTCAGTCCTACATCTGCTCCCCTTTATTTTGAGGCTATGCCCCCTAGTCCTAGTTTCACCTGCTTGTGGAAACAACCTCTCTGCCTCCACCTTATCTATTCCCTTCATAATCTTATATGTTTCTATAAGATCTCCCCTCATTCTTCTGAATTCCAATGAGTGTAATCCCAGCCTACTCGGTCTCTCCTCATAATCCAACCCTCTCAACTCTGGAATCAACCAAGTGAATCTCCTCTGCACCCCCTCCAGTGCTAGTATATCTCTTCTCAAGTAAGGAGACCAAAACTGCACACAGTACTCCAGGTGTGGCCTCACCAGGACCCTATACAGCTGCAGCATAGCCTCCCTGTTTTTAAACTCCATCCCTCTAGCAATGACAGACAAAATTCCATTTGCCTTTTTAATTACCTGCTGCACCTACAATCCTACTTTTAGCGATTCATGCACAAGGACACCCAAGTCCCTCTGCACAGCAGCATGCTGCAATTTTTTACCATTTAAAACATATCCATTTTGCTGTTATTTCTACCAAAATGGATGACCTCACACTTATCAACATTGTACTCCATCTGCCAGACGTTTGCCCACTCACTTAGACTATCTATATCCCTCTGCAGACTTTCAGTGTCTTCTGCACACTTTGCTCTACCACTCATCTTAGTGTCATCTGCAAATTTTGACACACCACACTTCGTCCCCAACTCCAAATCATCTGTGTAAATTGTAAACAATTGCAGTCCCAACACCTGAGGCACACCACTAGCCACTGACCGCCAACCAGAAAAACACCCATTTACCCCTACTTTTTGCTTTCTACTAGTCAACCAATCCTCTATCCATGCCAGTACATTACCTGTAATACCGTGCAACTTTGTCTTATGTAGCAGCCTTTGGTGTGGTACCTTGTCAAATGCCTTCTGGAAATCCAGATACACTACATCTACAGGTTCCCCATTGTCCACCACACAAGTAATGTCCTCAAAGAATTCCACCAAATTAGTTAAACATGACCTACCCTTCATGACCCCATGCTGGGTGTTCCCAATGGGACAATTTATATCCACTTGTATTGCTATTTTTTCCTTAATGATAGATTCAAGCATTTTCCCCACTACCGAAGTTAAGCTACTGGCTATAGTTACCTGCTTTTTGTCTACTTCCTTTTTTAAATAGTGGCGTCACATTGGCTGTTTTCCAATCTGCGGGAACCACCACAGAGTCCAGTGAATGTTGGTAAATAATTACTAGTGCATTTGCTAATTCCCCCATCACCTCTTTTAGTTCCCTGGGATGCATCTCATCAGGGCCAGGAGACTTGTCTACCTTTAGCCCCATTAGCTTGCCCAGCACTGCCTCCTTAGCGATAATGATAGTTTCTAGGTCCTCACCTGCTCCAACCTTCTTGCCGTCAGTTTTCGGCAGTTATTTGTGTCTTCCACTGTGGAGACCGACACAAAATAACTGTTTAATGCTCGGCAATTTCCTCATTCCCAGTTATTAAATTGGCCTTCTCATCCTCTAAAGGACTAATGTTTACTTTCGCTACTCTTTTACGATTTACATATTTATAGGAACTTTTGCTGCATGTTTTTATATTCTGAGCTAGTTTACTCTCATAATCTATCTTACTTTTCTTTATAACTTTTTTTGTGGCTTTCTGTTGGCCTTTAAAGATTTCCCAGTCTACTAGTTTCCCACTACTCTTTGCTTTTTTATGTGTTTTTTTTCAATCTGATACTTTCCTTTATCTCAGTCAGCCATGGATGTCTATCTCTTTTCCTACAGTTCTTCCTTATCACTGGAATATACTTCTGCTGAGCACTGTGAAAAATCATTTTGAAAGTCTTCCACTGTTCCTCAATTGACCCACCATAAAGTTTTTGCTGCCATTCTAGCTTAGCTAACTCCTCCCTCATCCCATCATAGTCTCCTTTGTTTAAACACAGGACATTGGTACTGGATTTAACCTTCTCACGTTCCATCTGTATTTTAAATTCAACCATACTGTGATCGCTCCTTCCGAGAGGATCCCTAACTGTGAGATCATTAATTATTCCTGTCTCATTACACAGGACTAGATCTAGGATAGCTTGCTCCCTCGTAGGTTCCATTACATATTGTTCAAGGAAATTATCGCGGATGCATTCTATGAACCCCTCCTTAAGGCTGCCATGACCGACCTGGTTTGACCAATCGATATGTAGATTAAAATCCCCCATGATAATTGCTGTACCATTTTTACATGCATTAGCCATTTCTATGTTTATTGCCTCCCCCACCACAATGTCATTATTTGGTGGCCTGTAGACCACACCTATCAGTGACTTCTTCTCCCTGCTATTCCTAATTTCCACCCAAGTGGATTCAACGTTTTGTTCAGTAGAACCTATATCATCTCTTACTACTGCCCTGATATCATCCTTAAAAATCAGAACAACACCACCTGCCTTACCTTCCTGTCTGTCCTTCTGAACAGTTTGATACCCCTGGACATTTAACTCCCAGTCATGACCATCCTGCAACCATGTGTCTGTAATGGCCACTAAATCATACCCATTTGCCATGATTTGTGCCATCAACTCATCCACCTTGTTCCGTATGCTCCAAGCATTCAGATAAAGTGCCCTTATGCCAGTTTTTGCACCTTCTTTCTGAGTCCTGTCACCTCCATTACTAACAGCTCTTGAGTTCTCCTTCCCTTTAACTTTTTTCCTAATTTTCAATGGAGTTGAAGCTTCCTCGTCACCTGCTAACCTGCTGCTTTGCCTTCCATTAATTGTTATACTCCCTGTACACTCTCACCTCCCTTCCCCCCTACGTACTAGTTTAAAGTCCTATTGACCACCCTATCTATCCTTTTCGCAAGAACACTGGACCCGGCCCTGTTCAGGTGGAGTCCATCCCAGCGATATAGATCCCTCCTGTCCCAGAACTGACGCCAGTGCCCCATGAAAAGGAAACCCTCTTTCCCACACCACTCTCTTAGCCATGTGTTTAATTCCCTGATCCTCGCCTCCCTATGCCAATTTGCACGTGGCTCGGGCAGCAATCCAGAGATTATCACCCTTGAAGACCTGTTTTTTAATTTTGTTCCTAGCTTCTCATAATCCCGAAACAGGTCTTTTTTCCTAGTCCTGCCTATGTTGTTGGTACCGACGTGGACCACAACAACTGGATCCTCTCCCTCCCTCTCTTGTATCCTCTCAAGCCGGTCAGAGATGTCTCGCACCCTGGCACCGGGCAGGCAATACACCATGTGGGACTCTCTATCCTGCTTGCAAATGATACTGTCTATCCCCCTGATGATGGAATCCCCTAGAACTACAATCTGTCCTTTAGCTCCCCCCTCCTGAACCATAGTGCCATGGTCAGCTGACCCATCCTTCCTGCAGCCCTGTTCCTCATTCACGCAGGGAGCAAGTGCCTCATACCTGTGGGACAATGTCAAGGGCTGCGGCTCCTGTGTTCCTGTCTGCAGGGTCCCTCTACCTGTCTCACTCGCAGTCACACACTGCTGTCCCTGGCCGCTGATTGAATTAACATTAGTTAATCTACTAGGTGTGACTGCCTGCTGGAACACAGCATCCAGGTATTTCTCCCCCTCCCGGATGTGCTGCAGTGTTTGGAGTTCGGATTCCAACTCATCAGTTTTGAGCCGGAGCTCCTCAAGCAGCCAACACTTGCTGCAGATGTGGTCACTGCCGTTCTCAATGGGATCAGCTAGCTCCCACATCATACAGCTACAACACAGCACCTGACCTGCCATCCCTACTTAGTTAATTATTTAAAATTAATTAGTTTTTTTTTAATTTCGCAGTGTTCTCTCTTTAAGTGTTCTCTGCACCAGTAAGTTTACTCCGTTATATACTCAAACAGACTCCGATCTTGCCTTCCGAACCGCTCCCAGAGGATTTGGCTTCTAGGTGACCTTCCCGAAAGATAACAAAGAGATGAGAAAAAAATGCAAATAGCTTACCTGCTCACCACACTTAGTCTTTATTATTAGATTAAGGAGGTGGAAGAGTGGGAGACACTACACATGTAGTGTCTCGGGTGCTAGTTACTTCCCAAGTTTATTGGGTGAAAGGTAACCGTTACCCAGCCGACCACTCGCGCCTGCTCTGGGACTCCTCCTCTGCTAAACCACTGAAGGCCGCAGTCACGCGAGGTAAAACTTTTATAACGAAAGCTTACCTTCCCGGCTGCCCTCTCGCTCTCTCCCAGACTCACACTGCTGAACCACTGAAGCATCTGTCATAATGAAGATGTTAGCTCTTATTAAAGATGTCATCTGTTATTGAAGATGATATAGCAGGGCACCTGAAGTTCAAAGTAATCAGGCAGAGTCAACATTGTTTTGTGAGGAACTAGACTTGTATCTACTGGAGTTTAGAAGGGTAGGAGGCATCTTGATTGAAACTAATAAGATCCTGACGGGTCTTGATAGTGTGCGTGTGGAAAAGGTGTGTTGTCCTGGGGAGAATACAGAGAAAGCAGGGTCATTATATAAACATAAAGGGAAGTTTCTTTTTCAGAGGGTCTCAACTCTTTGGAACTCTTTTTCAAAAGGCAGTGGAAGCAGAGTCTTTGAATATTTTTAAGGTGTATATAGATTCTTGATGAGCAGGGGGTTGAAAAATTAACAGGAATAAGCACAAATGTGGAGCAATCAGTCACAATTTTGTTGAATGACGGAATTGACTTAAGGAACTGAGTGGCCTACTTCTCCTTGTTTGTATGTATGCTTGGTATTGCACTGAAGTATTAACTAGATTGCGGCTTGATCCCAAAAATGTTATCAATGAATAGTTCCATTCTTGTTTAAAGTGGCTCATGGAGACCATAGTTTTGAACTTAAGACACAACCATCAGTGGTTATTGTATTTTGGTGGTGGCAAGTCAAGATATTCTTGATTTTTGAAATATTCTGTCCTGTTTTGAAGTTATCTCAAGCTGAGGATGTAATTCTTCATCTGTCTCCAGTGTCTTGAGGACATAATCTAGGCTGACCATCCAGTGCATTATTGAAATCCTCTGGCTTACTGTGTGTACGTACTTTTACAAATTTATTCTTTTGTAAATTCCTGTTTCTCTCATTCAAGCAAGATAAGTGTAAGATTTCTCCAGTGAAACAAAAGCAAGTGAAAAAAGAAGTGGAGATAAAGCAAAAGATGACTGTCACTGAACTTGCAGAAGCAATGGACAAAGATATAGGTAAGTATATAGTTAATGTAATTAAACCTGCCAAAGCACAAAATATAAGAAGATTATGGAACATATTGGAAGAAAGCCAGTTGCTCTGTGTCCTGTGGAACCATTGAGCCGTTTCTACCATCTCAAACACCTTACAAATCTCTGGTCTGTTGGGATTGCTGAATAACTGTGTTAGCTCAGTCTTGTGATGTTGCTGACAGGTCTTCAGATTTCAGTTACTTTCTTTGAAGCAGTACTTGCAGTTGTTTATATTCAGCTCTGAAGTATTATACTGTTGTTGTCAGCCCAGGAGAACTGAAGTTGAGGTTTTAAATTTCTACATGTCAGCCCATTTACTTTAGTGAGCAGAAAGCACAGAATGGAAACAGTATTTGCTAGTTGTAACCTTGATAAACTTCAAACAAATGTCGAACAGGTAAGACAAGCGTGTCATAGATGATAGATTTTTGCAGCTCCTAGAAGTCTGTTTTAGAGCATCATGGATTTAATTATTCTTGGACAGGATGATGCATGAGTGACAAAATGCTGTAGTTTACCCTGATTTTAATATGTTTGTTGTTTCATTACAATGCTTTCAGGGTTAAAGTCAGATTCATAAAAACAAATTACCCAGTCTGAATGATGAAAATGGAACACTGGTGTATAGGTCAGGAAGGTGTTCAGCTGCTATTAACTTGTGTGTAACTTTGTTTACCTGCTGGCTTTATTTCGAAAGGAGCCTTATAATGTTCTGTAAGGGCACATTTCTTACTAATATTACTCTAGGTAGGAAGTAATAAGATATGAATATTTTGATGTACTTTGTTCCTGGTCAAATGTTAACAGGTACCACAGGTATGCTTTAGACACCTTCTATAATAATCAGTGAAGCAGAAGGCACCATAAATAACAGCAAACAACTCTATCTCGAATGCAGTTTTATTTTCTCTTGCCGTCATTTCTTACTTTTGGGGAAGAATGATATTCTGCTGCATTTGCTGTAAAGTATTTGTATTGTTTCTATTGCTACATGTCTATTTATTATTGATAAAATGGATATTCAACTTGAGAGTTTCCCAAGGATTCCTCTCCCCTCCTCTCCAACCCCTCCACTGTTCTTTGTGCTGTCAGACTTCTTGGCCACTAACTAGTCTTGTACGAGCTATCAGCTGCTTCTTTTAATCTGGGAAGCTACTTAGCTAAGGTCCTAGAAGTTCTAACATTCAGCCCTGTTTGAAATTTTGCTGTGCTGATGCATGCGGTAACATGTGCAACTCCATGCCCCTGCTTTAGACTTTAGGTAACATTTCCTGGCAATTTAGTAAAGGCAGGTTTTGACGTGACAACAATGGTTGGTGAAGAGTCTGGGGGTGAGGGCCCACAGGAACACTCCTTCTCCTGGATGAAAGGAAGCCATTTAAAAAGAATTAAATAACTTACATGGATCTCCTCTGACCCTTGATCATATCTGCTGCCACCTTTCCACAATGGATTGGGCAATGCAGCTGTCACCCCATATTAAAATCAAATTATAAAAACAAATTATTGCCACTGGACCCTGAATTTCCACATCAACGCCTGTGGTAAGTGGCCTTAATTCTTCTAAAAGCCATAGTCTTTCTACATATAGTAGTTCTTGTTCACATTATAATTTCTTTGTGACTATAGATCATGTATATGAAGCTCTGCTCCACACAAATATTGACATAGACTCCATAGAAGAGGACTTTGTCTTAGATGAAAAATGGATAAAAGAGGTCATAAAGAAATCTGGAATGAAATTTAAATGGGCAAAACTTGCAGAAGAAAAAGTAAAGGAAAATAAAGATGCTGTGAGGAGGTAGGTTATGTGTTTAATTCACATATAATCATGCCAGAATGGTTATGCTTAATGTCTTGGTAAAATATCAATGTATTTACGTATAAAAAAAATCATGCTGTATTGAAACATTTCATCTATCTATTCTGTGCAAATGAAATCTAACCACTATAGAAAAGTTGAATACAAATAAGGCTGGATGGACCACGAGGCATCAAGCTAAACCCCAGAAACAGCGAATGTACAGCCTGCCCAGTTGATCCTGCAAAGTCCTCCTCAGTAATGTCTGGATTCTTGGGCAAGTAATGGGAGACTGTCCCACAAACTTGTTAAGCAACAATCTGACATATTCATATTAACCAAGTCATACGTTGCTGCCAATAGTGTCCAAGGGTGTGTAGGTTAGATGGATTAGCCATGGGAAATGCAGGATAGGATAGGGGGGTGAGTGCAGGAGGAATGTTCTTCGGAGAGTTGGTGTGGACTTGTTGGGCTGAATGGCCTGTTTCCACACTGTAGAGATTCTATGATTCTATTATTGAAAACTGTTGAGAAATTGGTTAACTAAGGATGAGATTTCACTTTCTTCTAAGGGAAAATCATTACATACTTTATGTTTTAGGCCACCTCCAGATCCAGCTATGTTAGTTCCCAGATCACCTGTGGTTACTATAATGGGTCATGTTGATCATGGAAAAACAACATTACTTGACAGTTTGAGGAAAACCCAGGTTGCAGCAATGGAAGCAGGAGGTATCACTCAACATATTGGAGCATTCCTTGGTATGTCTTGCATTCCTCTGTATGCTTGTCAGTATTGTACCCAATTAGTAATATTTGAATTAATTGCAGGTTTTAGAATGTATACTGAATAGATTTTCGGGAAAGTTTTATTTTGTTGAAGGTGTGCTTCTCTCTTTGTATTGCTTCTTTTAACATTCACTGAAATGTGCATTATGTGTCAGCTTTTTAATTATAGTTGTATTTCCTAAAGTACCATCCAGTAAATTTTCCTTTTCTGTTATTATCTGTCTGTTATTGTGAGGATTGAAGTCAGCCCCTAATCTACTGGATTGGATAAACTGCTTGTTATCCATCATTTTCATTCAGATGGGAATTTCCTCAGTTCCTTGAGATGGATATGAAGATGAGGAACAGGGAAATTTAAGGAAGTAAGCATTTGGTCAGTGTACTACTGAGTTCCCACCTCTAACAGCTAGTGTTAGATCCACTGATAACAACCCATGTGTCTGTGGTAGTTAAGTCATTTAAGATAGTTAAAGGATTTTTTAATCATTTTGTTTCCACAACAAAGCAATTTTGCCAATATAGTCCCCTGCCAATCCTAGCTCCATATCAGCACCTCAAGAGAAAGTACTACACAGTGGGAGTTCAGAGATGGATGAGGTCTCAAGACTTTTTGATGTTTATCGTCCAGAAATGGGAAAGTCAATCTATTTCCATGTTGGAAGCTTGCCACAGTGTGACGATCTCCTGAGGGACTAATTTCTCTTTTAATAGTAAGACTGATGCTGTGCCAGATACTCTCCTGATAGTGTTGATATCCCCATTACTCCTTTGCTGGTTGGTTCTCACTAGCAATCTCTCGTGTGACATTGTGATGGCTGATGACTGTCTCATTGATATTATATTCATCTTTTGTCTCCAGACTTTGTCCCATACACCTTTGTCCAATGTTCTTAGAGGTGGGCCAGCTTACATAAGGTTGTGCCTGAAATTCTGCTGCGCCTGTTCATTGTGTCAAGACCTCAAAATTGCCCAAAGCCCGAATCCCCAAAATCATTCAAAGTCCAAAAGGTTTAGCCAAGTGCCATTCAAGAGATTCATGAAATGTATTTGTTCCCATTCTAATGCTTTAGCTAAAAAGATTGAAATTATATCTAAATTTTCCAGAACACCTCTCCTCCTTCAATTATGTAAAGCTTTATCACAAAATCTTAATGTAACTTAAGGGCCAGCTTTACTATAATAGTTTAACCACATTCAATGTTCAAATCAATGTCTGCTTTGCTGAAATGCCATGGTCTGAGTTGTCTTTTACTACTTGAAGACATTACCCTGTTATTAATGCAAAAAGGTCTTAATTTTACACCAACTTATTAGTTTCTTACGTAGTTTATCTACTGATTCGCATACAGTGAGTTATTTTGAAATGTTGTGATAGTTTGTAAAATGAAGTTAGATGCATGTGTGTTTTGGTGCCAATAAATGTTAAGTGATCCCAATAATCCTTATACTTAATATGAATGCAAACAATAGTCACAAAGTCAGGCATCTTGCCATCTTCAACAAACAATGTACATTTTCCCATAAAGTAGTTTCTCCTGAATTATGTAATCTCTAATTGAAACTGATTATTGTAATGTTACTAGATGTAAAACGTACAGAAATAAGCTCTGGAATGTGTTGATATTGCTCATAAAAATGATCAAGAGGAACCTGAAGGATTTTGATCTAAAATTAAATATGCACATTCAGACCTGTTGAGTTGCACCTGAGTCCACCAGTTCTTTTTGCACTTTTCTTCCTTCCTGTTATTTTTCCCTCCCCACTGCATCAAAATGGGGTTTCACAAGGGTCAGTACTAAGTCTCGTGCTACTTAAGGTGTAAAATTCAGAACTTAAGCTGTGTGATTGATAAGGAAGGTTGTTTTAGATATGGAAAGATATCAGTGGGTTGGTAGTTATGGGTAGAGAAACAACAAATGGAATTCAAATATGTATATGAGTGAGGTTATACACATTGAGAAGCAAAGTAATACACAGTATTTGGTTGGATTCTGAGGAGTGTAGAGGAATAAAAGGAACTTAGATGAGACCTCAGTTCATGTCCACAGGTATTGAAGATGGCAGGATAGGTAAATAAGGTGGTTAAGAATTTGCTAAAGCGTAGATACAAGAGCAGGCAAATCATGATGAAACTGTGAAAGAAAAGAGCACTGTTCTGGTTACTGGATTACAGGATGAATGTTCACACCAAAGAGATACAGAGGAGATTGTCAAGAATGGAGAATTTCAGCTATGAGAAGAGATTGAATAGATTTCTCCTTGGAACAGAGGAAGGATCATTTTAATTGAGGTGAATAAAACTGAAAGGCCTGGATAGATTGGATATGAAGAAGCCTTTTCCCTTTGCAGGCATAGATTTAAAATAATTGGCAAAGGATTAAAGGAGAATTGAGAGTTTTTTGGCAAAGAGGATTTTGGGATTTGGCACTCACTATCTGAAAGCTTGGTGGAGGCAGAAACTCTCAACACATTTCAAAAATACTTGGGTTTGCATTGATCAACTTTAACATATAGGGATATGAATCAGGAGCTGGAGAATGGAATTATGCTGGATAGCTCTTTTTTTGACAAAGACGTGAAAGCCTTAATTATCTCTTGTTCCATTCATTTTCATTTCTATCTCTCCTATTATGCCACCTTTATTTTTTTCATTTGAGTGCTCTATCTTCTCACGTCCCTCCTAAAATTACAGCTCTTCTCAAGCTTCCTACTCTTCTGCTGCTGTCCCAGGTTTGAGTGTTCCCTTGATAAGCCCACAACTTTCCACAGTGCATTTGCTGGCACCCTCTAAAGGCCTCATTGAGGCATATTGTTACATAATACTCTGTCAACCATCGTCCTGCACTGTTTACCCACTAGTTGCTCTTTAGCCAAACTTTTCTCTGTCCAACTCATTCCTTCCGTTGCTGACCTTGTGAATCCTGTCAATGGGTCAACTCTCACCATCAATCTCTACCATTTTCCTTAAGGGTGTCTGTTCACATATGAACAAGGCTCTTGCCATCAGTGATTTGATTTTGATTTGATTTATTATTATCACATGTACTGAGATAACAATGCAAAATATTGTAATGTATGCTAACCAGACAAATTATACCTTATTTAAGTACATCAGGGTCATAGAACAGAATGCAGAATATCGTGTTATAGCTACAGAGAGGGTGCAGAGAAAGATCAACTCTAGTAAATGAGAGGTTAGTTCAAAAGTCTGATTAAAGCGGCGAAGAAGCTGTTCTTAAATCTGTTGGTACGTGTTTTCAAACTCTTGTATTTGTCCTGTGGAAGAGAGTATAACTAAGGTGGGAGGGGTCTTTGATTATGTTGGCTGCTTTCCTGAGATAGCGGGAAGGGTAGACGGAGTCAGTGGAAGGAAGGCTGGTTTTTGTGATGGACTGAGCTACATTCACAATTCTCTGTAATTCCTTACGATCTTGGGCAGAGCAGTTGCCATACCAAGCTGTGATACATCCAGATAGAATGCTTTCTATGGTGCATCTATAAAAATTGATAAAAGTCATTGTGGACATTTCAAATTTCCTTAGCCTCCTGAGGAAGTAGAGGCATTGGTGTGCTTTCTTGACTGTAGCATTGATATGGATAGACTAGGATAGATCATTGGTGATATTTACTCCGAGGAACTTGAAGTTCCTGACCACCTTCACCTCGGCACCATTGATACAGACAGGATTGTATCCTCCTGTCTGCTTCTTGAAGTTGTTGACCAACTCCTTTGTTTTGCTGACATTGAGGAAGAGATTGTTGTCTTTATACCATGCTACTAAGCTGTCTATATCCTTCCTGAAAACAATCTTGTCATTGTTTGAGATCTGACCCACTATGGTTGTGTCATCAGCAAATTTGTAAATGGAGTTAGGGCTGAATTTAGCCACACAGTCATGAGTACATAAGGAATATAGTAAGGGGCTGAGTACTCAGCCTTGTGGGGCACTAGTATTGAGGATTCTTGTGGAGGAGTTGTTGTCACCTATCCTTACCAATTGCGGTCTGCAGGTCAGGAAGTCAAGGATCCAGTTGCAGAAGGGGGAGCAGAGTCCTAGGTCCCAGAGTTTGGAGATGGGTTTTTTTGGAATTATGGTGTTGAAGGCAGAGCTAAAGCAAATAAGTAGGAGTCTGATGTAGGTGTCCTTGTTATCCCCAGATGTTCCAAGGACAAGTGTAGGGCCAGGGAGTTGGCGTCTGCCGAGGACCTATTGTGATGGTAGGCAAATTGTAGTGGATCAAGCCAGTCTGGGCGGCTGGAGTTGATGTGTGCCATCACTAATCTCTTGAAGCACTTCATAATGATGGATGTCAGAGCCACTGGGTGGTAGTCATTAAGGCATTAAGGACCATATGGAGACTCGACATGAAGGTCTGACCAGTCTAAGAACAAGAACCCCAGATTGCCCGAGGCCATAACCAGTGCCATCGGATGCACCCACTTAACTTCTGGAATGGCAGACCAGCCATTCTTTACCTTAATAAAAACGTTTCGGGTCTAGTGACCCTTCATCAGAACGTTACTCACCGTTCTGAGGAAGGGTCACCAGACCTGAAATGTTAACTCTGATTTCTCTTCACAGATGCTGCTAGACCTGCTGAGCTTTTCCAGCAACTACTGTTTTTGTTCCGTTCTTTATTTTAACTCTCTCAAAGAGGTGGTGACAAATTAGAAGAGTGTTTTGTAGTCATATGTTTGAAAACTAATGCTCTGCTTTCTGCTGATGTCGCATAGAGACAGGAGGTAGTTGAGAAATAGGAGATCAAGGATGGATCCTTGTAATTCATCAAAGGTATCAACTTGGGAGGAAATTGAAGCCATTACGAGTGATGCTGCAGAAGTGATTAGAATGGAAATAGGCAAGACCAGTCCCTCCAGCTGAATAAAAGTAGAGAGATGTTAGAAGAGAACGATGTGAATGATTGTGTGAAAGGTTGCAGATAAGAAGGAATAGTTTACCTTTCTCGTAGTTATATAGTGTGTTCTCTGTGGCTTTGAGAAGTGCTTACTTGGCTGTGACAGGTATGAGACCTGATTTGATGGAGTCACCTATGAAGTTTCAGGAAATATGGACAGATTCAGCCGGTGGCAACACGTCCTTGGACTTCAGAGAAAAGAAAGTGAGTTTGGAGAATGAGGTAGAAGTTTACAAGGATGGTGGGATCAGGAGTTGGTTTCTTGAGGAGAAAGATATTAATGGCACATTTAAAGGATAGAGGAAAAGAACCGAGACACAGGAAACTTTTCACAATATCAGCTAATGTTGGGACCAAATTGAGTTCTGAGATGGGCACGAGGGAAGATAAGAGAGGAACTAGAGAAAGATGTAAACTCAGGGCTAATTCTAAGGGGTGAGCAATTGAGAAAATTTCATCCAATGTGCTGCTAGAAGGGAGGGAATTGGCAGAAGCTAATTATCAAGTAGACTTAGTTTTAGCAATAAAGAAGTCCATGAGGTGCTCACAGTTGGGGGGGGGGGTGGCAGGTGGAGATAGGAATGGTGTTTTAGGATAGAAAAAAGCAAGAAATTACCATTATGTTCCAGAATGATTCTGGAAAAGAGACGAGACCTTGACGGATGGTGATTAGATTTCTGTGACATATCACATCATGGTGCCAGCATCACCTATTGCTGCATTCTTCTTTCACATTTGCAACTTGTGAGATAGTCATCTTTCAGTTGTTCTGTCCTTGAGAACTTTTTTGGACTGCTCTTTGTCCATTTTTCCTGATTTTGTTTCCGTACATGCCCCCACCAGGAGCAGTGACCTCCTGATGGCATCATTCCAGGGATCATTGGAATGCACAAGCCTCTCACCACATCAAAGTAGCGATCCAAGGAGAGATTTCCCTTACCAAAATTCCTTCAATGGCAGACTGGCTTTGCAGAAGTGGAAGGAATTTTACCTAAATTCTTGTGGAACTAATTTCAAGGACACTAGAATTTGTTTAACTTTCTTCCCATTGAAGTAAGAAGTCCAGTAAGTTGTATCATGCTTCAAGTTCCAATGCCATAACAGAGCCACAGCAGAGAGGGAAAGAAAAGAAAATAAATCCTGCACTCTGGAATCCATTATCCATATGCCCAAATATCTGCAGGTCAAAATTTGCGTAGTTCCATCACATGCGACCCTAAATCCAGGTGTTGTTGACAATAATGGATGAGATGGTTTTGGCAGACGCAAACAGGACCCAACAGTGCTTTTCATGGGCCTAGCTTGGCATTGAATGGATAAGTCGGGTGTCTGCCAGACCCTTTCAAGTCTGATCTTTCAGACTTAAGGAAATGCGAGATGAGGCAAGCGTGAGAGAAAATGCTGATTTTTACTAGGAACTAGGACAACCAATGTGGACGTGATGTTGAATAAATCATGAGCTACATAAATGTTGAGCTGAACAGAGGGCCGAAGGCTGGATGATTGCGATTTTGAAAGTGCCATTGTAATTGAGTTGGGAGCTTTCCTTTCTTCATAGACACGTACAGTACAGAAGGAGGTATTGTCAAGGTGTGGCAGGAGAGTGATGCAAGAAAGTGATCAGAGATGTCCTCTTCTGTGTTTGATAAAATCAGCATAGTGCAATTGCAGGATCAAAGGGGTGACCATAAGTTTAGTTAAGGTATGCAAGGAGAGATTACAGGAGGATAAGAGAACATAGACTCAGGAAACAGATCTTATCTGAGAGGGAGTGAAGCCTGGCTTGCAGCAAGAGAGCTGGAATGTTGAGCAGTACCAAAGAACTGGATAGGGAATTGGAAGAGCAGAGCATCTGACAGGAGAGAATTTAAATGGAGGAATGTTGATAGAAGAGAGTGTGTAGGAGGGGTAAAGAGAAACGTAATAATCCAAAAGAAAAAGTGTGGAAAGACAGTAACGGACTCAGGTCTGGTGAGCAGTCAAAATGTATATGCAAAAGGACTCTGGAAATGTTGAGCTGAGTTGGAGCAAAATTAGGGTATTTAAAAATTTGAAAGTTAAGAGGAAATAGGTAGGAGATAATCGGAAGGAGTACAGCATACAGAGCTAAAGTCAGAAATCTAATAGAGAGAGAATGATAACATTGGTGAGATGGATTCAGTCACACCTTTCAAGACAGATCAAAATTCCAGATTCAATTTGAATTGCAAATATAAGCCCCAAATCCTTTCTCAACTACAAAACACATTCCAAAGGCCCAGTCTCCTCCACCTGTGCCTCCAATAGCAAGTGTGGGCAGCTCATGAGCATTTTTGTTATGAAGTTGAGATGATCTGTTCTTCTGCCTCTGTAGCTTTCCCTTGTTCCATGAAAACACCAGGCCAAACTTATTCTCAAGTTTCCTCTGCCCTTGCCCTGAACATGCATCTTTCTCTAGTTTCTCAATAGGCCACAATACTGAAATGGCCCAATTAACGTTACAAGTGACATCCTTTGTAACTGTGGTAAATTATTTCCCATCCTCCTCAACCTGTCATCAACCTTGCACACAATTGACCATAACACCTTCTCCTTTGACATCCAGATAAGTGAACTTGTGCTTGCCTGGTTCCAATTTTATCTATTTGGTTGCAGCGAGAAAATTGCTCACAGCACTTTTCTTTCTGTTCCCATACAGTTACCTCTGGCTTCCCCATAGACCTATCCTTGGCTCCCTACTATTTTACATTTACATGCTGTCCCGCAGTAAGATGGGTCAAAGGGCCTCAATTCATTCTTTAATTTTAACATCATCTGAAAACATGTCCAGTTCCACAAGTATGTTGACAACATCCAACTCTATTGGATCACCATGTTTCTTGACCCCCGTGTTGTTTCTAAGTTGTAAAAATTGTTTGTCCATCATCTGTCACTGGATGAACAGGTATTTCCTCCCAGCCATTCTACCCCCAGGTACTCTGTTCCCTAGCTGTTAACTCCACTTTCTTCCTGGCAACTCGATACTTTTTATTTGCAATCCATGTTTGTTGTATTTAACTCAATAATGAGCTTCGAACCATAAATCTGTGCCTTCACGAAGGCCATCTATTTCCTTCTCTGTAACATTGCCCATTTCCATCCTTGCCTCAGCTTATCTGTTGCTAAAATTCACGTTCATGCCTTGTTGCCTCTGGACTATTCCAATGCAGTCCTGGCTGAGTTCCCATTTCCATTAACTTAAGCTCATCCAAAATTCTGCCCATATTCCTGATTTACACAAAAGGCCTTTCACCCATTACTCCTGCACCTGTTTATCTAATTGGCTTCAGGTTAAACAATGCCCCAATGTTAAAATTGTCAACGATGTTTGTGAATCCTTCCATCTTGCTACCTCCTATCTCTTAAACCCCCTCCAAGATATCTATTCCCTTCCAATTTTGGCTTGAGCATCGCTGATTTTAACATTTCCACCATTTGTGGCCATCCTTCCAGCTGTCAAGCCCCTAACAATGGAATTCCTTCAACTTAAGTCTCTGTCCCTCTCTTTATCCTAGTGTTTTCTTAAAACCAATTTATCTGCCTTAATATGCCTTTAGTGATTTGGTGTCTGTTTTAGTTTTTTAACACCACTGTGAAACCCCTAAAAACATTCCACTGTATCAAAGGTATTGATAAAAGTAAGTTGTTGTTACATTACAAATGGTCCCAGTGAGATTCCATAATGAAGAATGAAATTCTGTTTAACAGAAGAAAGGCAGTTTTTCTTGTTTGTGTAGTTTGAGCAACGAGCTAAATTACATTCTCACAAATCAAACTCCAGGCCATAATTTTGTAAGCAAGTAATTACTTACGGACATGCACCCTTCTATTTAGAAAGAACTATCAGTCCGTGGTTTCTATAGAATGATTTTATTTCTTCTTTCCTGACATAAAAGTGTCACCGGATAGGCCAGCATATATTGCCCATCTCTAATTGGAAGGCCACCTGCTTGAACTGCTGCATTTGATGTGGTGTAGGTACACTACAGTGCTGTTAGGAAGGGAATTCCAGGATGTCAATCCAGTGAATGGATATAGTTCCAAATCACAATGGTGTGTGGCAAGGAGAGGTACTTGCAAGAGCTTGTATTCTCTCACAACTGATGCTCTTGTTCTTCTAAGTAGTGGTAGAGCTCAAAAGTTTGGAAGGTGCTGTTAAAGAAGCATTGCATTGCATCTTGTAGGTGGTGCACACTGCTATTACTATGCAACAGTGCTAGAATGTGAGAGTGTTTCAGTTCGTGGATGGGGTCAAAATCAAGCAAGGTGGTGAGCTATCTTCTTGAACACCGGCAGCCTATTGTATATAGGCATACCCACAATGCTATTAGGAAGATAGTTCCAGGATATTGACCTGGTGACATTGAAAGGGCAGATATATTTCCAAGTCTGGATAGTGAGTAGTTTGGAGGGGAACTTGCAGATAGTGTTCCCATGTATCAGCTGCCCTTTTCATTCTAGATGGTAGTGGTTCTGGGTTTTGAAGGTGCTGTTAAGGGAGCCTTAGTGAATTTCTGCAGTACATGCTATAGCTACTGGGTGTCATTGGTGAAGAGACAAAATATTTGTAGACTGGGGGCAATTAGCAGGTGGCTTTGTCCTGGATAGTGTCAAGCTTCTTGAGTGTTGATTGGAGTTATACTCATCCAGTCAATAGGGAGCATTTCATCACTCCTGATTTGTGCCTTGTAGATGGTGGAAAGAATTTGGAAACCGAAAGAACTGTGAATGCTGTGAATCAGGAACAAAATCAGAAGTTGCTGGAAAAGCTCAGCAGATCTGGCAGCATCTGTGAAGAAAAAATCAGAGTTAACGTTTCAGGTCCGGTGACCCTTCCTCAGAACAACTCTGATTTTTCTTCACAGATGCTGCCAGACCTGCTGAGCTTTTCCAGCAACTTCTGTTTCTGTTGTGAAAGACTTTGGAGTTGGGAGGTGAGTTATTCACTACAAGGCTCCTAGCTTCTGACCTGCTCTTGCAGCCACAGTATTTGTATAACTAGCCCAATTCAGTTTCTGCTCATTGGTAACCCACAGGACGTTGATAGTGGGGGATTCAGTGATAGTAATGTCGTTGAATGTCAAGGGGTGATCGTTAGATTCTCTTTTGTTGTAAATAGTCATTGCCTTGCATGCACTTGTCATTCCCAAGCCTGGATATTGTACAGGTCTTGCTGTATTTGAGCATGGACTACTACATCTGAGGAGTCGTGAATGGTGCTGAATATTGTGCATCCATATGACCTTGACGACAAGGACAGTGGCTGTCACCTCACCTCATGAATTCAACTCCTTTGTCCAAGTTTGGACCATAGCTGTAAGGAGTTCAGGAGCTTAGTATCCTGGTCAAACCCAAACTGAGCTTTGATGAGCAATTTATTGTTAAGTGAGTGGTGCTTGATAGCACTGTTGATGATCCTGAGCATTATTTTACTGATGATTGACACTAGACTGATGGAGAGGTAATCACTCAGGTTGGAATTGTCATGTTTTTGTGTACAGAATATACTTGATTATTGACAGAATAGTTAAAGGTTTGGGATGATTCACATTTAACAACCACAAATGTCTTCCTATGAGCTAAATATGATTCCAGCCAGTGAAGATTTGTCATCTGATTTGGCTGTAATGGGGTCAGGAGCTGAGTGGCACTGACGGAACCCAAAATGATTATCAGTGAGTAGATTATTGCTAACTAAGCGCAGATTGATATCACTGTCAATGACCCCTTTCAGCACTTTGCTGATAATCAAGAGTAGACTGATGAGGCAGTAATTGGATGGATTTGTCCAGCTTTTTTTGCGTCTGTACGTCAGTAAATTTTAACCAACATTTCTTAAGGGATTGTGCACTAAAAGAATATGAAGCATACCAAAAATATTTAGCCTCTTTGTACAAATAAAACTCTCTGAAAGGTGGCAGACTTATTCTGCAATTTAACTAAAGCATGAATGTTCGATCTTCTAATTTCTATAGTATCCACTTCCTTACTACAGTAGTGTCAGTCCCTTTCTGATAACAAACCATTTTTTCGATTTTGCTGTTGTTTGCATTTCCCAACTGAAATGTTTTACTTGATTACGCAGTGCACTTGCCATCTGGTGAAAAGATAACCTTTCTAGATACCCCAGGCCATGCTGCCTTTTCAGCGATGAGAGCCCGTGGTGCTAATGTGACTGACATTGTGATATTAGTGGTTGCTGCAGATGATGGAGTAATGAAGCAAACCATAGAATCAATTCAACATGCTAAAAATGCTAATGGTAAGTTTAAATCTAGAGTTATGTAGATGCCAGAAACTAGTTGTATATAATTCATTTTTCAGTGGATGCTTCATGTTTCTTTTCATTCAGTCTCAGGAAGTGGTTAATAGCCATTGTTTATTATTGTCTTGAAGGTAGCGTGGCTACTTTTAGAGATTTTTGTGTAATTAAGAACCTTGCTTGACATATCAAAGGGTATTAACAATCAACATGTTGTCTAGAACTGGAATCAAATGCCAGCACAGATAGGCACAGCAGGTTTCCTTCCCTGAGACACATTAATGTTTTTCTTCCCGATTACATTTAAGGTAATTGTTTTCTGATATCAGCCTACGAATTTTCACCAAAATATTGCTTTCACTTTCACAGTTTATCATGATGGTATTTTAACTCAAAACTTCTAGGTTGCTGATACTGCAAACATTACATTATTATGCATCAGAAGTATTGGAGAAGGGTAGCATTTGGCAGCTTATTCACTCTTTTGAAAATCACAAAATCTACAAATAACTTTTAACAAATGAATTAAAATCTCCACTTCCTCTCTTGAAACCTCGTAAAGATCAGTTGGTTCTTTTGTATAATATTGCATGCCATCTGCTTCGGATCTAGTATATCCTTTATTTTTGTTCAGCACCAGTTTGAAGTGTAACTTTGAAGTTTTGATCACTTGCTTCCTAATCTAACGACAATTCTATTGCAGTTAGCCAAACTCAGCTTTAAAAAGCTTAATTCTTTTCATGAATGTAAGTAAGTAAAGAGCTATGGAAATTGATTATCAAAAATAGCTGATAAAGAAAATGTTTTCAAATATCTTTTGAATATTGTACCATGTTATTTATTTCCATCTAATTTTAACTGTTCTCATTGCAGTTCCAATAATTCTGGCAGTAAATAAGTGTGACAAACCAGAGTCAAATCATGAAAAAGTAAAGAAGGAATTGTTGGCTTATGATGTGATTTGTGAAGAATATGGTGGTGATGTTCAGTCCATAAATATATCAGCCCTTAAGGTAATTGATTTTAATAGTATGCTTCATTCACTGCTCTCTGAATGTTGTAATTTTATCACATCTACCAGACTTGGAGTCATGGAGTCATAGAGCTATACAGCACAGAAAACAGGCCCTTCAGCCCACCATGCTTATGCCAACCAATAAACACCAAACTACACTAGCCCTATTTACCTGCAGTTGGTCCATAGCCTAATATGCCCTGGCATTTTAAGTATACATCCACTTGCTTCTAAATCTTGCAAGAGTACTTGCCTCCACCACCTTCTCAAGCAGCATGTTCCATATCTCTGCCACCCTCTGGGTAAGAAAAGTTTCCTCCGATATCTTCTAAACCACGTACTCCTCACCTTAAACTTATGCGCTCTAGTCTTCAATATGTCTATGATGGGGATGAGATTCTCACACTCTACTCTGTCTATGCCTCATGATTTTTGTTAACCTCAATCAGATCTCCTCCTCAGCCTCCTGTTTTCAAGGAAAAAATCCCCAACCTACCCAGACTCTCCTCTTTCACTGAGACTTTTCATCCCAAGCAACATCATGGTGAATCTCTCTGCATCGTGTCCAGTGCAATCAGGTCCTTCCAATAGTGTGGCGACCAGAACAGCACACAGTATTCCATCTGCGGCCTAACCAATGTCTGATAAAATTGTAAGACTTCCTTGCTCCTATATTCTATGGCCCGGCTAATGAAGACAAGTATCCTGTATGCCTTCTCCACCATCCTGTCTACCTGTGCTGACATCTTCAGGGATCTATGCACTTGGACTTGTACACCATTGTCTCTTAGTTCATTAATACTCCTCAAGGGCCTACTATACATTATGGACATCTTTCCCTTATTAGACCTCCAAAAATGCATCACCTAGCACCTGTTGGGATTAAATTCCATCTGCCATTATTCTGCCCAATTTTACAACCACTTGTTAAAATGGTTACACTCCCATGTTGGATTTCTCTAGCATGGAACAGTCAAAAAGGACAAAAATGATGACTCACAATTAAGTCTTTATTCAAACTGCTGCTGTGGAACCAACTGTCTACGGGCACATGGAAGCAAGCTGGGAAAACAATAACATCTAACTTGACATTTTTGAAAATTGCATCTCTTTCCACCTTGAATGCTGTTCAGCATGTTTTAATTAGGCCAAAGCTAATAAAGCTATTTGGAGTGAAGGAATAAATCATAATTATTTTCAAGTTACTCAAACAATGTAACATGCATTGCTGTGAAAAAAAAGTCTCTGGTAAACAGAAGAGCATGTAATTCCAATTCTGGCAGAAATAGTTCATATCCTTATAAGAATATAAGACTGTCCACGTTCCTTTGAAAGGTAAAATAGAAGCATTTTGGATTTCTCAAACTGTATATGTTTTTGAATTGTGATTAAATGTTTTCATATGCTGTCAATATTTATTAGGGAGACAATTTGATCGCTTTAGCTGAGGCCACTGTCGCTCTGTCGGAAATGTTGGAGTTGAAAGCAGATTGTACAGGACCTGTTGAGGGTATTGTTATTGAATGTCGAAATGATAAAGGAAAAGGGTAAGTTATTGGTGATACATGGCCTGAGTTTGAAAATTGATAGTATATTTCCTAACAAAATCATAAATAGTAGTTGACCAAATTGTAGCACTAATATTTTGTAAAAGAAAAGTACAGAAAATGTTTGAATCTTTGATTTTTCATAGTTATGTTAAAGATTGATATGTGTATATATGGTTTTCTAAAATACGCTATTATAATGCACTTACCATGTATTTGCAATGAACTGTCAGATCAAGCAAACTATTGCTTCATTATTTGTTGCATAAATAATTTAAACCTAAACGAGACAACATGCTGTGATGGGATGCAAGTTCATTTCTACAAGTCTCTATGTTCGAAGTGCCCAGCTTCATGAATTGATGCTGAGTGGAATCCAAATACTTTGCTAAACAGCAACACAGAGAATGGAGGAAGAACTACATCTAACTGTATTCTTTAACTCCTAAGCAGTTTACATAATGGCAAAGATGGAAGTTTAAAATAGATTCCATTCTAAATTGTAGATGGGACATTTGTTTAAAAAATTCTTAACTCCAATAATTGCTGATCTTTGGAATACTTAAGCATATGCTTGGAACTTTTGAACTAGTTTTGCAACTTATAATGGCCAAAGTCATCTCTGTCACCCACATCCCTGTCGCTTCACCTGAAGACACAAAATTTTTAAATTACTTTTGACTACACATGCCAAGCTATCATTGTGGAGGGAGCCCTCTCTACAAGGTGGCCTGCAGCTGCAGTTATGAATCTGTGGCTGAAGCAGCTCCAGGAGAGGGAGGGATAAATACAAGAGGCTTTTCCAGTCCTTTCTGGCTGCCAGGAGGCATCCCCCAAGGTCCTGTCGAAGTTCACCTAAAACATTGGGCCCAATTACTGCCAGTAAGATCCTGGCAGTATGTACAATGTGACTTCAAGTAGCTAGTTAGTAGGCATTAATTGGCTACCTATCACTTCCAGGAAGGCGGTGTTTCTATTGTTCAGTCTCATCCAGCAAAATTATCTGGAAGCAGCAATATGTCAGGTGATGGGCTTGATGTATTATTTTCAAAACTCGTTCTCCACCCTGAGACACTACCCTGAGGAACTCCTGCAGTGATGTTTTGGGATTGAGATGATTGATCTTCTGCTACATAAGTGACAATCTTTCTTTCATATCCACCACCATAAATGTATTAAACTTGTCAAATCACTTTTTTGTTTTGATAGACCAGTCACCACAGCTATTATCCAACGTGGATCATTGACAAAAGGTTGTATCCTGGTAGCAGGGAAGAGTTGGGCCAAGGTACGACTAATGTTTGATGAGAATAACAAGCCAATGAAAGCTGCTGGACCAAGTACCCCAGTGGAGATAATTGGCTGGAAGGAACTTCCATCTGCTGGAGATGAAATTCTTGAAGTGGAATCAGAGGTATGGAAGCAAAATGTTGTGTACTATAAATGATGGTTAGTATTACAACTCTATAATCTGATGTCAGTGACGGCAGCAAAATATTGTCTCTCGTCGCTTTGGTTCAAAGTGAATGATATATATATTTGAGGCTTTACGCAAGACCTTGCTCCTATGAAATTTATATTACTAACTGATTAAACATAATAGGTTAGAGCCTGCGGTTAGTCTGGTTAATGAACGTATTTCCAGTGATTCTGTGGGAGCATCTGCTGGTATTTAGAATGCCTAGGAAGTCAAAATAATTGAGAGGAATAGATCTTAGTTCTTGTAATATGTTTGTTCTCATGATCAATTAATACTCCTCAGAATAGGTTTATTATTATCCTATGTGTGCCCCATTGATAGTGATTTTCTTGAAAACATGAATTCTTCACTTTTCTAATTGGCTTTCTTGGTTGTTTAGCAAAGGGCCAGAGAGGTTTTGGATTGGAGGAAGTATGTTGAGACACAAGAAAAACATAAACAAGACCTTAAAGTGATTGAAGCAAAACAGAAGGAACACCAGGAAATGTACAAAAAGGAACGGGAGAGCTTTAGTAGCATGAGCTGGAGACAGAGAAAATCAGCTATGTATAAGGCCAATAAACATCTAATGTCAACAAGGCCTAAAGAAAGGACTGAGACTGATGAACTTTCACTTCCAATAATAATAAAAGGTAAATGGATTTATGCACATATGTTGTTCTGAGTCATGTCCCCTCTACCACCAACACACCTCAACCGTGCTACTCCCCCACTCGCGGTTGTACACATATATCATCCTATGCATCAATTTACATGGGAGCTCTGTCATTAATGCGAGTGGGTCTTCAATAAGTTCCTTTTATTGAAGTATGAAAGCCCTCTGATACTTTGCCCAAGTGTCTTATGTGAGGATGTGATTGTGAATTTGGTTATTCTATTCAAGAGCAGTCTGGCCCAATCCTGATGAAGGGTGCCAATCCATAACGTCAACTTTCCTGCTCCTCTGATGCTGCCTGACCTGCTTTGTTCCTCCAGCTCAGCACTGTATTGACTCTAATTTCCAGCATCTGCAGTTCTCTCTATCTCCTGTTTTCAACTTATGTGCTTGTTCAACATCTGTGTATACTTCTAAAAGTTGGGGCTCTAAAGCTATTGATAATTCTTTTCTCCATAAACCAAGACCAGTTATTGCAGCCCTACCATATTCCTAGCTAAATGAGGATTTCATTTGCGCAGCTTTCTTCATCTATATAACCTAACTTCTTATTGAATAAACTTGAAGATAATGATGTACTTCATTGGTGCAGTACAACCACATTGGATTCTTGATTCTACATACTATATGTTGTTATTACTTTTCTTCATAGGCTAAGTTTGATTTTCTGCTGGGCTGTTAGGTTGCTGTCAGACATTCTCAATCCATCTCATTTTGGATGAAGCTGTTGCCAATTGGATTTATTGCTTGCACTCTTGTGGTGATGAATGTATTTATTTCCTTGTTGCTTTATCTCTTTATCCAGTATTGGTATGTTTTCTGCCTTGGTTATAAGTACAAATTCAGAAACACAAACTGACATGGTGATTGAATACATGAGAAGTGTATTTTGTTTCTCTGTAGGTGATGTTGATGGCTCTGTAGAGGCCATTCTAAACATTCTGGATAGTTATGATGCTGATGAACAGTGTAAACTCAAAGTGATTCACTTTGGTATAGGAGATATCAGTGAAAATGATATTGTTTCAGCAGAGATTTTTTCAGGTAAGGGTTTAATTTTGCTTTTAACTATGTATTTATTAACTTTTTATTTGCTATTTCTGCTCCTGTGATCAAGTAGCTGAGCAGTTGTGCTGGAGATCTGCTTCCCAGCTCTTGCCATACTCAAAGGCTGTGGGCGGAAAGAACTGGTAATCCTGATTTCACACCCTGCACCTGCGCACACATTGAGAAAGCATAAGACAGATCCAACTCAGCCAGGTTTTAAGTTCTGGAACATTTACAGAAATGTAACTCTTTTAAAGTCAGATTGCATACAAGGTACCAATGGGATTATTCAATGATATCCTGAAAAGAGAATGGAGAGCTTCCATGGTTATTGCTCTATCATATTAATTTTTGGGTCTTGACTTTGATTCTAATATGGTTTGGTGAAGTGAAAATTGGAGCCAATATGAAAGACTAAATGAGCTTAGGCTTTTAGGCCTTACAGTATTGAGAAGGAAATATGTTAACTTTTGCTGAGATATGCAAGGTGTGAAAGACAAATAAAACAAGTTCAGAATATTACTGTTTAGGTTAGGCATATAATAGACAAACAGCACAACTTTAAACGAGAGAAAATTTGAAACAAGTCTTAAAAAAAGTTGGTATTCAAAGGACAATTCACATTCAGCAAGACATATCAGGTAGGATGGTGAAATCAAAGGTGTTTCGTGAAGGTCAGGCTGTAATTGAAAGCTAGGCTGAGGGAATTAAAACACTCTGGACAAACTAAATTTAATTTGAACTAGCTGACATTGGCAAAATGTTTCATTCCCCAGGACCAACACACTCTTGATTCAGTTTTCAACCTTGCAGTAATGCTTATGCCACACTGAGATGACTCCTGTTGTTAAGGTTTTACATTATTTATGGAAGTTCATAATTCCAGAAATACTTAGTGGAAACAATACTAGGTTCAATTAAATGCAAAACATAACATCAGATTTTTTACATCATGAAATTCTCAAGAATACATAAGAAATCATCCCAAGTTTCTCTTGGTCTATCAATCTCAGTATGTGTATCTAATGTCTACTGACATTAAAATTCATATATATTTCCCAAATCTGGCCATTAAAATGTTTCAGATTCTTTTGAAAGCCACCATTTATCTTATCTTGTGCTTGTCACTCGACTGTAAAGTTTGATGTCATCAGCAAATTTTACGTTACTAAAAGTTGCCACTATATTATTCATTGTGAACTGGGATTTGAAATACCTAGATACTGACACTCCCGCATTTCTATTGTTATTGTTCAACCAATTTTGGTTCTGCTGTTATCATCAACTAATTTAACTATATCCTTTATGAATTACGTTGGTTTTGTTTGACACTATATATTCCTTTTAAATTCATGGTGGATTGATAGAATCTCAGTGAAGTTTAATAAATATTGATAGCAGAAAACCTATAAGTAACTTATTGTGGGAAATATTGTCAGAAATCTATGAACTAATTTGGAACTAGAAAGCAATACTGAGGCAATATGAATGTACTTTAACCATGTATCTACGTTGGGTGAAGAACAAGTAGAAATGTTCATTTGCTGGTAGTAAATGTTTTCCTGAATTTTTGTTCTGAATACGGTTGAGATAGCATTCTGGTGCATTAAGAAATAATGAAGGTACCTCTGCAATTACAGAGAAACAGCATTCTTCTTGGATTTTTAGGTCTTGTGTTTGGTTTCAACGTAAATGCAAGCAAAGAAGTACAACAGATGGCTACCAAGAGAGGAATAAAAATCAAATTGCATAAGGTTATCTACAAACTTATTGATGACCTCAAGGATGAACTGAGTGATAAGTTGCCACCAGATGTTGAAGAAAATATAATAGGTATGTTTTGTGTTTTGCCTCTTATAAGTTGAATGGACATTCTTTGTGAGATACAGATAAACAAGTGAGTTTAAAAGGCTGTGTGTTGTAAATATGAACTGATATATGCCCAGTTTTTGACTATTTAGATATGTATTTTACAAGAGCAGTTTTCATATCCTTTAATTCTATTTTGTTTTACTTCCAGGAGAAGCATCTGTGTTGGCATGCTTCCATGTAACAATAGGTAAAGCAAAGGTTCCTGTAGCAGGGTGCAGAGTCCAGAAGGGTCAGTTGCACAGAAAGATGAAGTTTAAGCTCACCCGTGACGGAAATATTTTGTGGAAAGGCAAGTTTACCTCTTGTGCAGTTCTATGTATATAACCTGCAAAAGTGTTCCTGTACTGTAGACCCAATCATGCTATTTCAGAAAAAGCAATTTTCTTTCTTTAAAAACTAATTTAATGAATATTTTACCTTTTATGAGTATTTTGAGGGGCTTTGTTCAGCTGTTGCACACATATCCAGTTGTTGCACAATTGTGTTTATACACCTTCTATGAAATTCCCTTTTATTTAACAAATTATGCCTGCAACAAATCCAACAGGAGGCAAAGCATTGTGAACATCATTCAGTAACTCACTGAGACTCTGGAATGGTCCATAAAATGTAAAGTCTTTTCTGAAACAAACAAGGGAATTTTTAAAAAAAACTCTCTTTTCAGTAAAAACCAAAAGAACTGTGGATGCTGTATAAATCCGAAACAAAAACAGCAATTGCTGGAGAAGCTCATCAGGTCTGGCAACATCTGTGAAGAGAAATCAGAATTAATGTTTAGGGTCCGGTGACCCTTCCTCAGAACTAGGAAGAAGGTAGTATCAAGCTTTTGATTCCTGCATAGGAAATTAGCATGTAAAATTAAAGAACATGAGATTGGAGGTAGCGCACTGACAAGGATAGAGAACTGGCCACCAGACAGGAAACAAAGAGTAGGAATAACAGGTGATTTTCTGAGTGATAGTTAGTGACCAGTGAAGTACCGCAAGGATCAGAGCTTAGATCCCAGCTCTTCACAGTATGTTTAATGATTTAGATGAGGGAACTAAATTTAATATCTTTAAGTTTGCAGATGATACAAAGCTGAGTGAGAGGGAGAATTGTGAGGAGGGTGCAGAGAAACTTCAGTGTGATTTAGACAAGTTGTGAGTGGGAAAATAAAAGGCAGGTGAAGAAAAATGTGAATAAATGTGAGGATCCCCATTTTGAAAGATTATTATGTGAATGGTCTTAGGTTAGAAAAGGAGGAGTTGCAATGAGACCTGGTTGTCCTTACTTTCCAGTTCCTGAAAATAAGCATGCAGGTTGTAGCGGCAGTGAAGAAGGCAAATGGTATGTTGGCCTTCATAGCGAGACAATAAACTACAGGAATAGGATGTCTTGTTTCAAATGTAAAAGGCCTTGGTGAGACCACACCTGGAGTACTGTGTTCAGTTTTAGTCTCCTTACCTGAGGAAGGATGTTCTGGCTATGGAGGGAATGCACCAAAAGTTTACCAGTCTGATTCCTGGGATGGCAGGACTGACATTTGAAGTCTTGGGGCAGGGGTGTGCAATCTCGTATAAAATTCTAACAGGATTAGACAGGGTAAATGCAGGAAGGATGTTTCCAAGGAGTCCAGACCAGGGATCACAGTCTAAGGACACAAGATAAGCCATTTAGGACTGAGGTGGGAGAAATTCTTTGAGTGTGGTAAGCCTTGTGGAATTCTCTGCCACAGAAAGCGGTTGAGACCAAAACATTAAATGTTTTCAAGAAGGAGATAGATATAGTTCTTGGGGCTGAAGGGATCAAAGTGTATGGGGAAAAGGCTGGAACAAGACACTGAGTAGGATGAAATGAAATAGAAATTGCTGCAGAAACTCAGCAGGTCTTGCAGCATGTCGAGAAAAAGCAGAGTTAACATTTCAAGTCTACTGACCCTTTTCAGAATATTTCAGAAAGTGACTGGACGAGAAATATTGACTCTGCTTTCTCTCCAGACACTACCAGACTTGCTGAGTTTCTCCAGCAATTTCTGTTTTTGTTTCAGATTTCTAGTAACCACAGTTCTTTGTTTTATGTTACTGAGCATGACCATCAGCCATGATCATATTGAATGGCAGAGCAGGCTCGAAGAGCTAAATGACCTACCACCAAGTTAGTTGCATATGTTTTAAAATGTTTTGCTAAGTATTTGTTACTGACAGAATAAAACCGAGTTTATAGTATAACGAAACTTTGCCTTTCGTTCAGGTTTTCTCGCCTCTCTCAAACATCTGAAAGATGATGTCCCAGTTGTGAAGACGGGGATGGAATGTGGCCTCAGCTTGGATAAAGACATTGAATTTAAGCTTGGTGATGAAATTATTTGTTATGAAGAAAAACTAATTCAGCAAAAAATATCTTGGGATCCAGGATTTTAAACTTGATTACTACAAGAACCTAAGAATTTTTAAAATTACTTAAATTGCACTGTTAATATAAAATCCAGTGAAATGACCAAATGGAAGATTTAATAATGATGTGTTCAGCATTTCATGGGCAACTACTTTGAAGGATGGTGAATGGTATTCAGTGGATCCATGCAAGCACCATTTTGAATGTAACAAGATCCTTGAAATAACTTTCTGGTAAGAATATTGCAAAGTCTGGCTTTGGCCTGGGTGGTTTTAAAACCACAATTTGAAATGCTGTTGTTTTAATGTTGTGTGCATTTTTGCTCCCCTAGTACCAGGTTAAACATTGATTACTGATGAAACATAATTAAAACAGCCTAAATGTAGATCTAGATGCTGATGATATATCTGGTTATGCACATGGTGTAATGGTCTTTTACATTGTGCTTTTACATTGAAGGAGTGTTGTTGGCCATAGGCAGCATTCAACATAGAGGATCTGGCTCATAAAATCCAAATGATATTGAAGAACAAGATTTTCATAAGACTCAACTGCAACTGAATCTCCACTTCTAACTAAAAATATGCAAAATAAAAAAAGTAGTACTTGCATAGCAGTTGCAGATCTTGCTTTGAATTTAAAAATTAGCTATAGAAAACAAAGATTCAAACCAAGCTGGCTGTAATCATAGTTAAAAGATACTCATATCCTTCCATTAGGTTTCAATACTGAATAATAGTTTTAGATATCTTATGGAAAGAACCTTATAACTGCAAAATTGTTTTCTCCACTTTGTGCCTTTGAGTTGGTCTGAAAATTAGATGCAAGTTGCAGTGGACTTTTGGGTGTTTGAGCACAATATGGTGGTGAAAGACACAATTAGATTTCTGTTCTGGCGCTAAACTATTTAGCATTGATATGGGTATAACAATTCATTAAGATTATTGACAAAATATTGAAAGTGATGGAGACATAATCACACTTTTGCACTGGAGTACTGAGATTGTACTAAGTCCAAAACTAGAGGCTATAGATTTAAGGTGAGAGGGGAAAGTTTTAAGAGGGACTTGAGGAACAACTTTTTCACACAGAGGCTGGTGCGGGTATGGAATGTGTTGCCAGAGGAAGTGGTAAAGACTGGTACAGTTACAACATTTAAAAGGCATTTGGATGGGTTCATGAATAGGAAAGATTTAAAAGGATATGGGCCAAATGCTGGCAAATAGGACTAGTTTAATATAGAATATCTTGTCGGCATAGTCGATTTGGACCAAAGGGTCTGTTTTTGTATGTCTGTGCCATCCAACAAACACCAAACCACACTAATCCCATTTACCATTGGTCCATAGTCTACTATGCCATGGGATTCTAAGTACACATCCAGAACTTTCTTAAAGGCCGCGAGAATACCTGCCTCCACCACGCTCTCAGGCAGCATGTTTCATATATTTACCACCTCTGGATGTAAAGTTTTTTTTTCTCTCAAGATTTCCTCTAAACCACTTGCTCTTCACCAAACTTAAGCCCATCTGGTCTTAGGTATGTCTGCCATGGGAAAGATTCTCACTATCTATTCTGTCTGTGTCTCTCGTAATTTTGTATATGTCAGTCACGTTCCCCCTCAGCATCCTTTGCTCCAAGGAAAACAAACACAGCCTATTGAGTCTCTCCTCATAACTGAGACTTTTCATCTCAGGCAACATCCTGGTGAATCTCCTCTGCCCCCTCTCCAGTGCAATCATGTTCTTCTGATAGTGCAGTGACCGGAACTGTACATAGTATTCCATTTGTGGAATGCTTTACAAAGTTGTAATAAGACATTTTTGGTCCTATATTCTTCACCCTTGCTAGTGAAGGCAAGCATCCCATATGCTTTCTTCTTCTTCACCATGTCTACTGTACTTTAAGGGATCTATGGACCTGTACGCCAAGGTCCCTTATTCCTCAGAACTCCCTAGAAACCTATCATATTATGAATATCCTTTCCTTATCAGAGCTCCCGAAATGCATCACCTCACACTTATTGGGATTAAATTCCATCTGCTGTTGTTCTATCCGATTTACCAGCTGATCAATTTCAGACTGTAGCCTGAGACCATCCTCTTCACTATCAATAACACTCTCTATCTTTATGTCATCTGTAGGCTTACTAATTAAATCTTCTAAATTCACACCCAAGTTGTTAATGTACACAACAAACAAACAAGGATCCGAGCAGTGATCCCTATGGACACCACTGGTCACAGACTTCCAATTACAAAAGCAACGCTCCACCATCACCCTTTGCCTTCTGTGTGCAAGCCAGTTTTGGATCTAGCTTGACCTTTTAATGTGGGGAAAACCTGAATCACATTTTCTTTTCATTGGTATTATAATATATTTATAATATATTTGAAATCATTGGCTTCTTTGACTGTTACTGTATTAAAATGCTGTAAGAGGTACATCTGTCTTGGATCAGATTGATGCAAGCATTGCTACTTTATTAAAAAGCTTTTCAAAACAACCATTTACAGTCAAAATTGCAGCAAATATACAATTTAGCTCTGACAGCAGTGGTATTTTCAATGGATTTTAGGAACTGCAGCTCATTCAATATCTGATGGAGAATGGTGCCAAGTAGAAATATTAATATGGAAGTATGAAGCTGGAAGAATGGCATAATAATGCTCTTCAGAAACCAGCGCTCATTTTAAAATCATCAGCACTAATGAAGTCACTTAGTATCATTCCTTAACTGCTTTTACATGCAGCATTGTGACTTTAAAATTTAAACATCTGAAATTACTTAATTATAATACCTAAAATATCAACATAACTTGAAACTGTTTTCAAAGTGTGCGAGTTTTAATGGTTCACGAATGTACCGTTGAGTCAGTTGGTTATAATTATAACATATGCAATGTAGACTGACCCCCATTTCTGTTTCCTTTCCAGTTGGCATCCTTTGCACAATTCCTCTCTTCATATCATTGTGCAGTGCTTCTAAAACTTCTACCTGGTATGAGCCCATTTTAATGACTCAGACTTTGTGTGAAGATTTTGGGGGCTATGAGAGCTTTTGAGTGGGATCAGGGATTTTACACAGAAGCTTCCAGAGTTATTGTTGTTTCAAGTGCTCAACAACAAAAAACTTAACATATAGTACAAGCCACACTATAAATTGGACTCCTACATAATTATTTATAATTCTGTTTATAACTTTATAATTCTCAGCTACATAAAATCTTGAAATTCCACTTCTACATCTACAGGACATTTGATATAAATGACTGTAGATTACACACACAATCAGATTTTATGATAGTCAACCATAGGGTTTTGGAATACACAACAGAAAATATTAGTGTGATATAATTGTAGAAGTTTTTCCATCCCCTGAAAATATTACGACTCATTTACTTTTGGTAAAAGTATATACTTATTAAAAAAACTGCTTATGCACATCTCAAATTTAGCTGATTTGGACAAGCTTTGGCTGCTGAGATGAAAGAAGAAATGGCACATTTGTTGCATCTATCTCAATATTTAGGATATGGATTTCATTTGCCAGTAAGTTGAGGAAGTTAATGGGGAAAAAATCTACAAGAAAATACTAGCACCTGGTTCTCAAAGGTTTTTTTGTGGCAGTGATCAGAGAGTCTTTCACTACTCGTGGCCAACAATAGAAAAATAAATGATTTACAGGGGGGGGCCTTTGCTATCAGGTCAAGATCCTGTGGCAACCACTGCAGCCTCTGAACTCACAAACCAAACCCCATTTTTGTGTGGGGGATATGGCCCACAATTTGGGAAGTCCTGTCATTGTAGACATTGTTTCACTAATACTTTATATATGTGACACAGTTTTTATTTTTTCTGTTTTCAGATTTAGTGATCATGAGTCGTAGAACACTGGTTTAAAATAAAAGCAATTTCTGTGCATTTTGTATTGCAATTAGTGTTTAGGGAAAAATACTCTGTAGGAATCTCAAAGAAATTACTGCACTTTTTCTTCATTGTGGTTTTTAAACTTGTATTCAGCTGGATCTGTCTGCCAATAATTGTTATAAGCTATCATATCCCATTAGCGATGAATATGGCTAAAGGTAACAATTTCCTTTCCTTTTACCTTTACGGCGCTCATTTTAAAAAAAAATGTCAATGTCAAGAGTTTGGTAAATGTGTGTCAGGGTCCTGTTCTAAAATCCATACTTGGATGTCAGTCAAGAGCAATGCCTGTGACTGGAGCTTCTAACAACCTATAATTATAATCAGAAATATACAAAAGTGTTCTGCCATGTATGCTAGTATCTTCTTTGCATTTTTCATGACATGTCCCTATACTTCTAAATATTTTAAAACCTCTCCAGAAGTCCAAAGATTTGCAGATTAGGTGGATTGGCCATGCTAAGTTGCCCCGTAGTGTTTAGGGACATGCAGATTAGGTGGGGATACAACGATAGGGTGGAGTTTGGGTGGAATGCTCTTCAGACGATCAGTGCAGACTTGATGGGCAAATGGCCTCCTTCTGCACTGTAGGAATTCTATAATATTCAATGATATTCAGTTGCAGTTGAATAGCCTTCTGATACTGTCAGGGTTGACATAAATGACACTTATGAAAAAATGGAATACCTTTGTGCACGTGTAACAAATATATGCCTTCAATGGAGTGGGATACTTTCTGAAATAGTAATTGTAAAAATGAATCCAATTCTGTCATTTAACATATTACTTTTAAAATGTGAATATAATTTCAACATTTCACCAAAGGCAAATCCGTTCATGATTGATTAGGGAGCTCGCTAGGAGAGTTTAAACAATAGTTTAAAATTTCATCAATAAAAGCAACTTGTTTTTCAGCAGTAATATTTTGTTTTCTTTCAGAAACAAAAATTATAATGTAAAATATATTTAGTATCACTTAAACCTTTTGACTATCTTGACAAGGTAAATCTCCCCTAATATGCCTTCAGATTAGCTTTCGTACAATATCACAGAATCCCTACAGTGCAGCAAGAGGCCATTTGACCCATCAAGTCCACAACAACCCTCTGAAGAGCATCCCACCCAGACCCTGCCCTATCCCCATAAAATTGCATTTGCCGTTGCTAATTCACCTAACCTGCATGTCCCTAGACACTACGGGGCAATTTAGAATGGGTATTCCACCTAACCTGCACATACAAGAGAGGTTTTAGCAAATTTAGAAGGATAGGGACATGTGATGAAAAACACCTGAGGAAGTACTAGCATACATGACAGAACATTTCATATACTTTGATGTATTTCCTGTTCTAATTATAGGTTATTAGAAACCCCATTATACTGTTGCAGGAGTTCCTCAGAATTCTGTCCTGCACCAAATCATCTTCATCTGCCTCAATGACCTTCATCACAAACTAAAATGTCAATGTTCACTCAGGCAGTTCCATTTGCCACTCCATAAGGCATGGACATAGAGGTTTGAGCTAATGTGATATTTTCTTTTATGACTGGTATGATTACAACTAGTGGAGAGTACTCCCCATGACTTCTGACCTCAGATTTGCCGGCACTCCCTGATACCACACTGAGTCAAATGCTGCCTTGATGTCAACGGAAGTCACTCTTACTAACCATTGGAATTCATGTTTTGCCTGTGTTTACACCAAAGTTGTATTGAGGTCTTGAACCAAGTGGTTCTACCGAAAACTGAACTTAAGCACTGATAGGTAGGTTATTGCTGAATTCGCATGAAATCATGAGGGTAAGAAAGCTAGCATAAAGGCACTTTACCTGAATGCTCGTAGCATTCGTAACAAGGTTGATGAGTTAACGGCACAAATCATCGCGAATGAATATGATTTGGTAGCCATTACGGAGACATGGTTACAGGATGGTCACGACTGGGAGTTAAATATCCAAGGGTACCAGACTATTCGGAAGGACAGACAGGAAGGTAAGGGAGGTGGTGTAGCTGTGATATTCAAGGATGCCATCAGGGTGGTGCTGAGAGATGATATAGGTTCTGTGGAGAATGAGGTTGAATCCATTTGGGTGGAAATTAGAAGTTCCAAGAGGAAAAAGTCACTGATAGGCGTAGTCTATAGGCCACCAAATAATAAGATCACATTGGGGTGGGCAATAAACAAAGAAATAACTAATGCCTGTAAAAATGGTACGGCAATTATCATGGGGGATTTTAACCTACATGTAGATTGGTCGAACCAGCTCGGTCAGGGTAGCCTTGAGGAGGAGTTCGTTGAGTGTATCCGTGATAGTTTTCTTGAACAGTATGTAATGGAACCAACGCGGGAGCAAGCTATCCTAGATCTGGTCCTGTGTAATGAGAGAGGAATAATTAATGACCTCATAGTTAGGGATCCTCTAGGAAGGAGTGATCACAGTATGGTTGAATTTAGAATACAGATGGAGAGTGTGAAGATAAAATCCAATACCAGGGTCCTGTGCTTGAACAAGGGGAACTACAATAGAATGAGGGAGGACTTGGCTAAAGTAAACTGGAAACAAAGATTTTATGGTGGGACAGCTGACGAGCAGTGGAGGACTTTCAAAGCAATCTTTCAAAGTGCTGAGCAAAAGTATATTCCAATGAAAAGGAAGGACTGTAAGAAAAGGGGTAATCTGCCATGGGTGTCTAAAGAAATAAGGGAGGCTATCAAATTGAAAGAGAAGGCATACAAAGTGGCCAAAAACAGCATGAAACTAGAAGATTGGGAAAACTTTAAAGGTCAACAGAAAGCCACAAAAAGAGCTATAAGGAAAAGTAAGATAGAACATGAGAAAAAACTAGCACAGAATATAAAGACAGATAGGAAAAGTTTCTATAAATATATAAAACGAAAAAGAGTGGCTAAAGTAAACGTTGGCCCTTTAGAGCATGAGAAGGGGAATTTAGTGATGGGATATGATGAAATGGCCGAGGCATTGAACAGGTATTTTGTATCGGTTTTCACAGTGGAGGACACTAATAACATGCCAGTAATTGACAAAGAGACGAAGGTAGGTGAGGACCTGGAAACGATCATAATTACGGAAGAGGTAGTGTTGGGCAAGCTAATGGAACTAAAGATTGATAAGTCTCCTGGCCCTGATGGAATGCATCCCAGGGTACTAAAAGAGATGGCAGGAGAAATAGCAGGTGCACTGGCGGTAATTTTCCAAAATTCACTGGACTCTGGGGCAGTCCCAGCAGATTGGAAAACAGCAAATGTGACGCCACTGTTTAAAAAGGGAAGTAGACAAAAGATGGGGAATTATAGACCGGTTAGCTTAACCTCTGTAGTGGGGAAGATGCTTGAGTCTATTGTCAAGGAAGAAGTAGCAAGGCATCTTGATAGAAATTGTCCTGTTGGGCAGACGCAGCATGGGTTCATGAAGGGCAGGTCATGCTTGACAAATCTTTTGGAATTCTATGAAGACATTACAAGCGAGGTGGACAATGGGGACCCAGTGGATGTGGTGTACCTAGATTTCCAAAAGGCCTTCGACAAAGTGCCGCACAAGAGGCTACTGCATAAGGATGCATGGCATTACGGGAAAGTATTAGCATGGATAGAGGATTGGTTGACTAACAGGAAGCAAAGAGTGGGGATAAATGAGTGCTATTCTAGCTGGCAGTCAGTGACTAGTGGTGTGCCTCAGGGATCGGTGTTGGGACCGCAATTATTTACGATTTATATCTATGATTTGGAGTTGGGGACCACGTGTAGGGTGTCAAACTTTGCAGATGACAACTAAGATGAGTGGCAAAGCAGTGTGCAGAGGACTGTGAAACTTTGCAGAGGAACATAGATACATTGAGTGAGTGGGCAAAGGTCTGGCAGATGGAATACAATGTAAATAAATGTGAAGTCATACATTTTGGTAGGAGTAATAGTAAAAAGGATTATTACTTAAATGGTAAAAACTTGCAGCATGCTGCTATGCAGAGGGACCTGGGTGTCTTTGTGCATGAATCACAGAAGGTAGGTCTGCAGGTACAACAAGTAATTAGGAAGGCAAATGGAATTTTGTCCTTCATTGCTAAAGGGATTGAGATTAAAAGCAGAGAGGTTATGTTGCAGCTGTACAAGGTGCTGGTGAGGCCACACCTGGAGTACTGTGTGCAGTTTTGGTCTCCTTACTTGAGAAAGGATGTACTGGCACTGGAGGGGGTGCAAAGGAGGTTCACTAGGTTGATTCCGGAGTTGAGGGGGTTGGTTTATGAGGAGAGACTGAGTAGATTGGGATTATATTCATTGGAATTCAGGGGGGATCTTGTAGAAACATATAAAATTACGAAAGGAATAGATAAGAAAGAAGTAGAGAGGATGTTTCTACTGGCAAGTGAAGCTAGGACAAGAGGGCATAGCCTCAAGATTAGAGGGAGCAGATTTAGGACTGAACTGAGAAGGAATTTCTTCACCCAGAGAGTTGTTAATCTATGGAATTCCTTGCCCAGTGAAGTAGTTGACGCTACTTCAGTAAATGTTTTTTAAAAAAAAGGTAGATTTTTTTTAACAATAAAGGAATTAAGGGATATGGTGAGAACACGGGTAAGTGGATCTGAGTCCACGAAAGGATCAGCCATGATCTTATTGAATGGCGGAGCAGGCTCGAAGGGCCAGACGGCCTACTCCTGCTCCTAGTTCTTATCAGTACTGTCACCGAATCCTTCCAACACTTGGTTATTTGAATGGGCCATAATTGGCTAGATTACACTTACGGTTTTTGTGGACAGAACAATTGTAGCATTCCACTTTGTTGGATTGATGCCAGTGTTGTAGTTTACTAAATCAGCTTGGCTAGCAGTTAAGCTTGTCCTGGAGTGCCAATTTTCAGCATTATGATTGGGATCTTGGACTAAGCCTTTAAATCAGCCATTTCTCAATTTCACTTATATTATTTCAAAGTTTGTCTTCAATAGTGGGATGCTCAGGAGGCCAAGATGGATAATCAATTCTGCACTTCTGGCTGAAATGCACCTAATTTGAGAACAGATGATCCTGAAGTCCCCTCCTACATTCCCCCAATTTATGATAAGGTGTGGTATGACTTTGTTCTAATGTCAGTTGTAACATTAATTCACTCTTTAACACACTGTTTCTGGGTAGATGATGTGTAACTGTGTTACATCTACACTAGATTGGTACTTCATTTTCAGCTATGTCTGCTTCTGATGCTGGCATTGATTTGTAGATTCATGAAACCAAGGTTAGATGTGGTAGATTACACGTCTTCTGATGTTACTGTTTCCCAACATTCCATATATGCCTAGTTTGGACCTAGGTAGCAGTCGTACTATGCACACTCATGAAATCACTGAGATGCATGTCCCTGCCTCTGTTAAGACAGAATTACTGCAGATGCTCGTAAATGTTTTGCGTTTGCTACAGATTAACACTGTAGGTCTGGCAGCATCTATGCAGAAAGAAAGTGAGTTAACAAAGTCATATCTGACTCAAACCATAACTCCACTTTCTGCCAGCATCCATACAGTATTGAATGTCCATATTCACCAGCAGCCCAATAAGAGGCTTTGGTGCCGAACAACTTGTGGTTGAGCGAATGCTGAGGATGGCTACTTCTAATTAAGACAATCCTGTTTTGTTTGGGCAGGGAAAAAGAGAAAGAAAAGTTTGCATTTGGTCTGGTGCATTGAATGTATGACTATGGGATTTTTCAGGTTATGTTATGGTGTTACTCAACAGGGACCCATACTTAATGGAGAAAGCTTGAGTGAACTGAGTTTGCCTTTGCTATGTTGAGATTGATGCCAGATATTGCAAACAACCAGGGCTTTGATACAACTGCAGACTTGCTAGGCCATTTCAGAATCGATAAAGATGACAGCTTATCTTCACTAAAACAAAAAAAAATTACTTCATTAAAGACAATGCCATCATATCTTTATCACCATTAGTGATAAAAAGCTTTCATTGAAATTAGAGGTCCAACTGGGGTGGAATTTAAATTCAGGTGTCCACTAACATAGCATAGTGGTTATTAAACATTAGCTATCCCATTAGAGTGCCATCTACTGTATTATACCATTACATGTATACACTGACATAAAAGATATGTTGGTAAAAAATAGCAAGAGTCACAAATAGATGCAACATCAGCACCAACTTTACATGACCCATCTAGACAGGTTATGTTTAAATTTTGTTTCTAAACCATTGTGGTAAATAGTATCTTCTAATTCTTAGTTGAATGCCTCTTCCATCTACTCTGATTTTTTTTTAAAAGTAGCAAGTACTCAATTATCATGTTTCGTGTAAGTATCTTTTAATGAGCAACAATTGACCACCCAACTAAAACATTGCGGCCTTTAAGTATATTGGCAAGATAATTTAAAATATGCACATTTTGCAATTTTGATTTTATATTTAAATTTCTGTTTATGCTTTTAAAAGGATGGCCAAATTCAATTCAATTCACCCAACTGGTCAAGGACATTGGTCCATACAACCCTCTTCTGACAGTACATTTTCCATTGTTAGCACTTTTTCTATTCCTTTCTCCCCCACTTATTTAACTTCCCCTTAAATGCACAGGCTTAAAATTCAGCTTGGCTAGTTGGGTAAAATCTTGTGGCTTGCTGCTACACAAATCATACTCATGCTCATGCTCAACTTCAAAAAAAAAAAAAATCAGCTCATACTGAAGGAGTAAACTACTCAATTCAAAGAGTTCATCATTTTCCATCAGTTTATTTTATGTGTAATTATGCATCTTCATTCTTGTTGTAGCAGTATGTTAGACAGCACTTGCCACAGTATTGTCTATTGAAGTGACTGGCCATGAAGACACCAGCACCACACTCTTCAGAAGGACATTCACGTCTCAGGCGAGAGATTTTTCCATGCTCGTCGACCTAAGTCAAAAAGATGAGTTTAATTTCATGCAAAGTCAAAAAACCTATCCCTATAATAAACAAGACAACAGTGGGAAGATGAGCAAACCTCACTTTGCTGTTTAAAACACCCTTGAGTACTGATTATTATGAACAGCTAGCATGCTTGTCATCAAGTAGACAACGTGCTAAGTAATATGGTAGATGCCGAAGCTGCTAATACATGTATTAGCCACTTTTAACTTATACTATTTTGAATAACATTGTACAAATAGATCCTGTAATGACTTACTTTCTGTACACGCTGTGTTTCAAGAGAATAAATTCAATGAAGTAATTTGTTTCCACCAGCTAGGATTCTACATCAGAATCTAGACTAATTGTTCTTGTATGTAGTGCAACCCCCTCAGCGAATTAAATGTAAAATCTAATTCAGGTGAAAATCACTGGTACTTAAATTAAAAAAAGAAATTTAATTGAAATGACTCAGAGCATTTGTAACTTGTTTTGAAATCTTTTTAAATTTAGGGAATTTTTACAATTAATGTCTTCAGTACAATAATAAAGAGGCCATGCCTTTAACACGTCAACTAATTCTGCCCATTAATTGCAGATAGTAAGATTATCACTTTCCTTCCACAGTATCATGGAATAAAACCTGTACAATATTCCTTGGAACTTCTTTTGTATTGAATTCAAAATATTTCAAAATTTCACTTCCTGCACAATGTTCAGTATCTAATATACCAGTTTTCATCTGCCCGAAACAGCATTGTGTCACTTTTGATCAACAACTTCTGAAAATGTCAACTCAGTAATTTGGTCATGCAAACTATTACCTTGTAATATTTAAGGACAGCAAGTTTGACCTTCTTCCTCTTATGCTGGTTTTTCTTTGGTGTGGTGTAAGACTTCTTCTTTCTCTTCTTGGCACCACCACGCAGCCTCAATACAAGGTGCAAAGTTGATTCCTATTGAACAGTATTAAGTTTGTGTGAAGAATGAAGTATATAATCCTGCTTGTTCTGGTGTGTAAAGTATTGTTACAAAAAGAGTCAGGTTCATACACTAACCACAAATTCACAGACATAATTAAACTAAGTAAACATACCTTTTGGATGTTATAATCAGAGAGTGTACGGCCATCCTCCAACTGTTTTCCAGCAAAAATCAGTCGCTGCTGATCAGGGGGAATACCTATAATGAAGTTACAGGAAAAGAAATGGCATCACATCTGAACTAGATAAAGATGTCAAGCTAACCCAAAGTGTACAAAATGAGAGGCATAGATAGAGTGGATAGCCACAGACTTTTTCCCAGGGCGGAAATAACTATTACGAGGGGGCATAATTTTAAGGTGATTGGAGGAAGGTATAGGGGAGATGACAGAGGTAGGCTCTTTACACAGAGTGGTGGACATGTTGAATGCGCTGCCGGTAGTGGTAGTGGAGTCAGATACTCGAGACTTTTAAGCGACTCCTGGATAGGCAATTGGATGGTAGTATAATGTAGGGTGTGCAGGGTAGTTTGATCTTAGTAGGATAATAAGTCAGCACAACATCATGGACCAAAGGGCTTGTACTGTGCTATACTGTTCTATGTTCTACAATATAATAAATGGACAAAACCTAAAATCTTAATTTATGCAGGTATGATACGAACATAGAGAATGCTAAAAGAAAAGCAATGCTGTCTTGGTCAATACATTAAACTTGCAAGTTCATTTCTTCCCCCTCTAAAAGGGGAACCTTACTTCTGCACACTATTTCAACTGCCAGAAACTTTGCCTAGGTGGGAAATCATGCATACGTGGAAAAGCTTATAAATTTTATTGGTTTGTGTGTAACCATGTAATCTGGCTTTAAGTGAATGAAGAAGCACTGCTTTTTGGAATTTAAAAAACGTGCATGGCTCTATTTATCTGGCATTTAATTACACTAAAGCAGACAGCCTAATTATTAATCTCTGAAATTTGAGGCCTTGCATGCTCATTTTGTATATATTTGTATACACAACATTTACAAAGTAACTTACTACATGTAATACAATTCAATACTTACAAGAATCTGAAATGGATCACAGGTCAAAAGTTACTTATGTTCAGATTATGATCCAAAAGGAGTCATTTTGATTAATTGGAGACACAAGTGATTAACAGGAAACATACCATGGGTGATTTGGTGGTGCGAAAAGCTGTTTAGTTGAGAGAAGTAACACTTCCAAGTAAAAGAAAGATAATCCAAAGGGCTATCTGTCTCTATGGTGCAGTCAGTGTGTTCAGTTGTTAAGCAAAAGGTTGTGGTCTGCAGTCACCCTGGCACAAAACCTCATGGATCTTGAAGCCCAGGGGTACGGTCCCTGCCTGAGCCAGGAGACCCAGGTTCAAGTCCCATCTGCTTCAGGCGATTGAATCTAGTTGATCAAAGTGTTCTTGTGCTACAGTGGTACTGGCTAGAAGGCATGGGTCCAAGTCCCAACTGCTCTAGAGGATATGTAAAAGACACACCTGAACAGATTGATTTAAAATGTCTAGAAACAATCCATGAGGGTACTTATGGTGCACTGGCAGTGCCCTCATCTGAGCTAGCAGGCCTGATTTCAGGTTCCACTTACTCCAGTCTACAATGACTTCTAATCTCTCTATTCAAAAGATAGTATCTAGAAATAAAATCTACAATACCACCATTTTAAGAGGGGGACAAAAGGGTTAAATATCTGCCCTTTCTATACAATCACCATGGAGTATCCAGGCAGAAATCCAGAAACAGCAGTGACACCATAGTTTTACCATCCAGCATCATTTTAGAGTCTAGCATTTTACAGCTCGGGCTTTGCCAAACAGTGAAAAGTGACAACTGAAATAAAGTTCATGATGCTCAGAATATGTTCAAAAAAAAAAAACCTCCCCAATGTAATGTCCCACTGCAGCTAAAACTGTCTTTCAGGACTCAAGCTCAAGACTGTAAATGTAAATAGACATTGTAAAATACTCTCTTCCTAGTTAGGATGTTAATGGACTTCTCTTGGGCTTCTGTTGAGCATGATGACCATCCATTTAAAACAGTTTAGATGCTGCTTATGACTAGGCAAAATGCAAATTGATTTCCATCATGATGTTGATCTGTACGCAAACTTTGACCACATGTTACATTCTTGGAAGGCTAACAGATCAGTTTTCTTAAAGAAAATGAAAGTTAAATGTAAACTATTCCATACCTTCCTTGTCCTGAATTTTAGCCTTTACATTTTCAATAGTATCAGAGGGTTCAACCTAGAAAATATACAAAAATTCTAATAATTAGACAGATTCCAAGAAATTTTTAATATCAGCTTTGAGCACAATTTGCGCTCACTAGCAATTTAGGTAGTCACAAACCAAAACAAAACCAAGTGATTTGGATCATTCAAAGTTTTTAAAAAAAAACTGTCTTCTCTTTTTGCATATAGGTTAAAACTGGCTAGAAAGCAGGCTTCACCATGACACTTTAAAATCAATAAGTCAGAGGCACCAACCTTTCTAGTTTAAGCTTCTCAACTGATCTAGTTTGTAAGGGGCTACACCAACTTTGAAGCAAAAAAAATGGTCTGAAGCATTCACATAGACTTAAAAACTTAAGTGTTTTCTAATTTTAAGGAATATAGGAAAGCAGGATTGAAAGCGAAAAATTTAACACAACTACACCAAACCTGTACATTAGACAATCTGAAACATTAACAGGTCCTCATGTACTTAAGGCGCGGCCTCACAAATGATTTCCAAGTGGAGTAAATCAATGTAATACCAAACTAAACATTTTATTATTTGATATAAAAGACCTAATGTCAATAAACCGCGTTTCTTAATCCTCAAAACTCAATTACTCGTATATTGCTGTTTCAATGAACAAAGTGAGCGATAAATTCGCAACCACTATCTTAAAAAAAACCTTCACGTATGACTATTTAAGGCCTTAGGATTCATAAATTGGAGATCACGCTACCTCTATACTGAGTGCATACTAAATGCAGCTTATATCAACATTACATTAAACATTAATTTTCAGCTCGGGGCATTTGCACGTTTTGTTTCTACTCGAGACCTGAAGAAGGCCTCAGTCGGCTGCCTGCCCCTTCCTTACCTCGAGGGTTATCGTTTTCCCCGTGAGCGTTTTCACGAAGATCTGCATTTTTTAACCTCGTTCCACCTAAATGAGGCCGAGAAAGATAGAAATCAAAATCAGATTGTAAGTAGGTAACGCTGTATAAAATATTTGTTAAACCTGGACGTCACTCACCAACCCCTACACTCTAACAGCGCAGCATCAAAAGAGGACCTTGTGCCCAAGCCACGGGGTTTTCCAAACTGCCGCCAGGGCTTGGGTGTCTAAGTAATTCCGTTTTCGATGCACTTCAATTTTTCAAAATATCATCAGCTTTCCCAGGCATTGAAAAATATATTAAAGGAGATTTCAAGTGTTTCCGCATGAAATCGATACCTTGGTTTCTAATATTTTTTAAGATCAAGACGGCCTGTTGCATTGCATTGTGGGAGTTAACTAACGAAGTAATGATAAAATTCACTTCAAAGTTCATACTTTTTTCATGTTGAAATTGCAACTAGATACATTTGTTTCTGTTGAACAGAAGTAAATCCGATTAAGAAACAGCCTTTTTGAAAGACAGGTGGATTTGAAACTACATTTCCCAGAAAACTATGTGGTGCGTCCTTTCACTCCTTAGCAACCACCTGGAGATTGTGAGAGTCACGCTGTGAACACCGAGCGTCAGTCCAGAGGGGGGAAAACAAAAAAAATCTTTTAGATGTAAGCTCTGCCACGATTCGGAAATAAATGTTGAGCCGGGGAACAGAAAATAGTGAGTGTGAAAGGTTGGGCCACTCCCGACAAGCTCTAGACCGACGGCCTGATCATCAGGAGAGGCGGCCGGGGCGGGGAAACTCAAATGGCCGGCGAAGGTCCGTCAACAGCATCGCTAGGAAAGCCTCAGGCTATTTCACCAATTCCTACTAACCGAAACCTCCTTTGCCGCATTCGGAAACACGTTAACACCGAGACCGGGGAGTTGGGCTGTCCTGATCAAGGACCAGATGAGCAGCGGTATATTATTTACAGGAATGTGTTTGATAAGGTAAGAGAGGCTGACCACGCACGTCGGTTGCAGTTAATCTTAAAATCTCGATCTTTGCAGATATAATCAGAACCGAATGAATGACTTGAAGTCAATTTCAACTTCTAATCTATAATTCTCGCTCTTAGGTAGATTCACAAAGAAATACAATGGCAATTCAGAATGAACTTCTTTGGGAATCTAAATTAAAACACAAAGGTTCATTTTCAAATGATTCCCTGAACCACATGTCAATTGGTACGGGTAAAGCAGATTAGAGTGTTATTGTGATGTGGTGTGCAATTCTGTAGTGACAAACTGTGGATATAGGGCTTTAAGCTTACAGGTTCAGGTGAACTAGAAATATAACAATTTGGATAAATTCAAGAACGGTGGGATATGAAGGGGTGGACGCTTTAAAGGAATATACGTGAGCGAATAGGCCAATACAAGTAATCGTAGTCTATCCCTCTGTAATCAACCATGAGCCATGGAGGCACGGTGGCTCAGTGGTTAGCACTGCTGGCTCATAGCTCCAGGAACCTGGGTTCAATTCCACCCTCGGGTGACTGTCTGTGTGGAGTTTGCACATTCTCCCCGTGTCTGTGTGGGTTTCCTCCCACAGTCCAAAGATGTGTAGGCTAAGTGGATTGCCCATGCTAAATTGCCCGTTGTGTTCAGGGATAGGGATGGGTCTGGGTCTGGGTGGGATGCTCTCAGGGTCAGTGTGGATTTGTTGGGCCGAAGTGACTGTTTCCACACTGTGGGGATTCTATGATAATGATTTAAAAAAAAGAGACAATAAATGAGGAAAAACAATTGAAGGGAAGATTGATTATCAACCTTTTTGGCGGCATAAAGAACTCCTGGAGAAGGGTGTTGGGTCCCTGGGGTAATGGTGGCTACTGGGTCCCATGGCAGGTGTTTTTAGGTGGTGTTCAGGTCCCAGCGTACAATGGGGTAACAGGATGAGATCTGTGGGTGTAAGAGGTCTAGCGGAAGTGTATTTGGACAGGTGTGTGGTAATTTGGGGGTCAGTTTATTAGCTATTCATGTGTTAGACTAGATTTTTAATAGTCTAACTTTTCCTAAGTAGTTATTTACCTAATCCTCCGAATTCTTCAATTGAAATGGTGCTGTCAGCAGGTTCTACGTGTAGGGAATTGTCCTTTGGAATCTTCAATTTCCCAGGCAATTCCCTTGGAGTTTGAGATAGTAGGAACTGCAGATGCTGGAGAATCCGAGACAACAAGGTGCAGGGCTGGATGAAC
>NC_063340.1:43104177-43138125 GCF_021869965.1 Rhincodon typus | reverse complement strand
GTTAACTCTGATTTTTTTTTTTCTTCACAGATGCTGCCAGACCTGCTGACATGTCCAGCAACTTCTGTTTTTGTTCCTGATTTACTGCATCTGTAGTTCTTTCAGTTTTTATTGAATGATAGTAAACTAGCTAGGAGTATAAAAACAGATTGTAAGAAGTTTTACAAGTGTATGAAAAAAAAATCTAGCTTAAAGTAAATGTTGGTCCCCCTAAAAGCTGAGCTAGGCAAAATAATAATAATAATACGAAAAAGAAAATGGCAGAAATATGAAAAAAAAATTTTGTGCAATTTTCTCTTCTGAGGCTAAGTATCGTGGTGAGCCTAAAAAATATGAAGTACTTCACTTGGGGGCTATGATACCCCTGCAAGGCCCACGGGGAAATCACTAATTAATCTTCCTTTGAGTTATCTTGGTAACGGCTGTGACCTACGCAGCTCTAACTCATCACCTGAGCACATTATAAAGCAGACCCAATTTGCATTGCCCATAATGGGCTTTGCATGTAGATCTTGAATTGGCTACACTGGTGCTTTTACTGAAGGTGGGTAGTAGTTTAAAAAACACACAAAAAAAAGCAGACCCAGGAGTAAAAAATGATAAAGCAATACTGGGATAGGTCTACAGAACTATGTTTGTCCCAGACTGGGACAAGCCTACGTATGCACATGTAGTGGCTCTAATTTGGCGTTCAACAATAAATGATGTTCCTTTCAAGTCGGGATTCCTGAGTTATTAGAGGGGCCGAGTGGATTTTTCGCTGCACCTATGTTCTTCCCAGCATATTACATTTGCGTGTGCACGTAAGACAGCAAACTCTATAGGCAAGACGTCCAGCAGGACCATCTGGCTACCAACATCTGGGCACCATATTTATGAGGTACGCATACAACACTTCATTGTCTACAACACAGGAACATCATTCAATCTTTGCTTATCATTCCCATGAAATGTCAGAGATCCTCGTGGACGAAGGGAAATTCTTTTGTCTATGAAAGGCAATAAAGACAGCCTGGGCAGAGGTGACTGAGGGGGTCAGTGCTCATGAATAGCTCAGGAGAAGCTGGATCCAGTGCCATAAGAGGATGAATGATTTTCTGTGCCGTCATTTATATTGCTGTCTACTGTACGCTTCACGCTGCTGGGAGTGTGATTTAGAATTGTAGCACTTCCACTGCACAGAATTGCAATACAGGAAGTTGCGTGCCAGGCTTCACCACCAGAAGCCTTGTGCAATCAATATCTGTAAAATTATTGCAGTAAACAATGAAACGTTACTGACATCACAGCGATGCTGCCTCTCAAACATCTGCCAGGGTTCACATTTAAAACATAAAAGAAACTGCAACATTCCGTGGCTCATGCGCTATCAGGTCATTTATCTTTCATCACAACTAGGAAAGTATAAATGACTATTATCATCTGTTAGCTTTGCATGGAACAAGGACACAACCACAAAAAATAGCCAATAGAGTTGAACCCCTGCTTTGAAATCAGCCTGGGCCAGATTTGATGACATCAGCCAATGCGGCTGCCTTGATTGAATAGTCTTATTGGCCCATTGGGGATTCATCTCAAATTGCAAGGGTGGAATCTTCCCATTTGCAGTTAGTGTTTTGTCGTGAGATTCATGGCATACAATTTGCTATGAGCGGAGCAACTTCTGTCATTCAATCTTCCATTTTTCACACTATTAATTATGCAACTGGTCTGTTCAACCCTTTGATCCCAAAATACACAGCAGGAGGAACGAAAACACTCGCCGCTGCTGGGACCTTCTGGCACGTACACTGCTGGTGCCATATTTAGAACCCAGCTGCGCACCACTTCAAACACTGCAAGCTGGGAAGTGGCACCCCACCCCTCAGTGACTGAATCAGTTCTCCTTCATATTGAATGCCACTTGGAAGAAGCAAGGAAGGTGGCAAGGGTGCAGAATGTAATCTGAGCGGGAGATTTCAATGTTAACCGCTAACAGTGACTCAACAGTGCAACCACTGACTGAGTTGGTTGAGTCCCAAAGGACGTAGCTACTAAACTGAGTTGTTGGTGGGCGATAAGGGAACCAACAAGAGGAAAAACATACTTAACCTCATCCTCGTCAATCTATCTGCCACAGGTGCATCTTTCCATGACCGTATTGATAAGAGTGACCACTGTGCAGTCATTGTGGAGACAAAGTCCCATTTTCACATCAAGAATATCCTAAATCGTATTCGTTGACACTATCACTACACTAAATGGATTGATTTTGAACAGATCTAGCAGCTCTAAACAAAGAAACCTAGGGGTGCAGGTGCATAGTTCCTTGAAAGCAGAATTGCAGGTAGACAGGATGGTGAAGGAGGAGTTTGGTACGCTTGCCTTTATTGGTCAGGAGTTGGGTATCGGAGTTGGGCCGTCATTTTGCAGTTGTGCAGGACATTGATCAGGCCACTTTTGGAATACTGTGTACAACTCTGGTCACCCTGCTACAGGAATGGTGCTGTTACACTTGAGAGAGTGCAGATATGTAGAGCTGGATGAACACAGCAGGCCAAGCAGCATCATAGGAGCAGGAAGGCTACAAGGATGTTGCCAGGACTGGAGGGTTTGAGTTATAAGGAGAAGCTGAATAGGCTGGGGCTTGTTTTCCCTGTAGCATCAGAGGCTGAGGTGTGATCTTATAGAGACTTATAAAATCATGAGGGGCATGGATAAGGTGAACTGCCTTTTTCCTACAGTGGGGGAGTGCAAAACTTAAGGGCATTTGTTTAAGGTGAGAAGGGAAACATTTAAAAAGGGCCTGAGGGGTAACGTTTTCACTCAGAGGATGGTGCACGTATGGAACAAGCTGCCAGAGGAAGTGGTGGAGGCAAGTACAAGTCAGTCACAAACATTTAAGGCATTTAATCTGGATGTTATACAAGTAGGAAGGGTTTGGAGGGATTCAGGCCAAATGCTGGAAAATGGGACTAGGTCCGACTGGGATGTCTGGTCTGCGCGTGGGTGTTGGATTGAAGGGTCTGTTTCTCTACTGTATGAGTCTTGGACTCGATACTCAAAACTGGGCTGCCATGAAGTGCCGTGGGCCATTAGCAGCAGCAGAATTTGACTCCAGCATAATCTGCAGCCTCATGGCCTAGCATATTCCCCTACTCTACCATTACCATTAAACCAGGGGATCAACCTTGGTTCAATGAAGAGTGCAGGAGATCAGCGCCAGACACGCCTAAGTACGAGGCGTCAACCTGGTGAAGCTACGAAGCAGGACTACTCGCATACCAAATAGTGTAGTATAAGATAGACAGACCTAACCAATTCCACAATCAACGGATCAGATTTAAGCTCTGCAGTCCTGCCACATCCAGTTGTGAATGGTGATGGTCAATTAAACAACTCACTGAAAGAGGTGTTTCCACAAACGCCCTATCCTCATTGACTGGGTCAAGCACGTTAGTGCAAGAAATAAAGGCTAAAGCCCCATCCTCATTGACTGGGACAAACACATCAGTGCAAAAAAGAAAGGCTAAAGCATTTGCACCAATCTTCAGCCATAAGTGCTGAGTTGAACATCTATCTCGGCCTCCTCACAGATGTCAGATTTTAGCCAATCCGATTCACTCTACATGATATCAAGAAATGACTGGAGGCACTGGATGCTGCAAAATCTGTTGGCTCTGACAATATTCCAGCAATAGTACTAAGGCTTGTGCTCCAGAATGTGCTGCGGCCTTAGCCAAGCTGTTTTCAGTATAGCTATAACACTATAATCTACCCACCAATGTGAAAAATTGCTCAGGTTTGTTCTATAGCAGTGGCCAATTACTATCCCAATGGTCATCTCACGATCATAAAGTAATCAATGATGCCATCATTAGTGCTATCAAGCTGCACTTACTTAGCAGTTACCTCCTGCTGTGTAATTCAGGATCAAAGGGTTGAACAGACCAGTTTGGGTTCCACCAGGGCCACTCAGCTCCTGATGTCGTTGCAAACCATCATTCAAACATGGACAGAAGAGCTGAGGGGACATCAAGGCCACACTTGACCAAGTGTAGTGTCAAAGAACCCTAGTAAAATTAGAGTCAATAAGAATCAGGGAGAAAACTCTCTGCTGCTTGGGTCATACCGAGCACAAAAGAAGATGGTTCTTGTTCCAACAGTCTTCAGCTGTTTCATCAAGACCTTCCTTTCATTGCAAAGTCAGAAGTAGGATGTTTACTGATGATTACACAGTGTTCAACATCATTCTGACTCCTCAGACATTGAAGCAGTCCATGTCCAAATGCAGCAAGAGCCATACGATATCAAGGTTTGGACTGAGAAATGGCAAGTGATGTTTGTGCCACACAACTTCCAGGCAATGACCATCACCAACAAGAGAGAATTTAATCATTCAATGGTGCTACCATCACTGAATCCCCACTGAGGGATTCTGAGGGTTACTATTGAGTAGAAACTGAACTGGAGTGGTCATATTAATTCCGTGGCTACAAGAGCAGGTCAGAGGCTAGGAATACTGCAGTGAGTAACTCACCTCCTGACTCCCCACAGCCTGTCCACGTGCGCAACGCACAAGTCAGGAGTGAGATGGAATACTCCCCACTTGCCTGGCTGCATCTGCAACAACACTCATGAAGCTTGACACTACCCAGGACAAAGCAACCTGCTTGATAGACACCACATCCACAAACATTCACTCCCTCCAGCACTGATGCTCAGTAGTAGTAGTGTTTACTATTTACAAAATACATTGTAGAAATTCACTTGGGTAGTGCACTGGAGAGCAAGATCCACATTTCCTGGACTTGCGACAAATGTAAAATTTGATTAAACGACCGAATTGTCCAACTTTACCAAACGGTCTAATTTGGGTTAAAAGAACATGCACACCAGAATTTTCATCAACAAGAAAATAACATCATTGTTATCAAAATGTTATTAACTAATGCCAAGAAAGAAACATGAATTTCTAACTTACAACTCTATAACTTAGACTCTCCCTATTTGTACAATTCCCACATGCATAACAGCAGACACAGATGTACAAAGAGACAAGATACGGTTGTTTAGGGTATAAAGGGGGCACAGCTTTGCAGAAAACAAGGGGGAAACGTTTTGATAGCACCAATCTGGACCACAGCAATTGATTGTTTTCTTTGATTCCTTCTGTTTCCTTTCATTTCTTTGCTGATGAGACAAGGTTAATCGCACACCAATACTGACTTTCATTCACTGGGTGAAAGTTTGCCTCTTTTAGAGTCTCTGAAGGTACAGCAAACTTTTTATGAACTGACATAAAGGAAGGCAGCAGCCCAATGGCATTATCACTGCGCTGCTAATCCAGAGATCAAAGCTTCAAATCCCATCAGATGGTGGAATTTGAATTCAATACAAAAAAAAACTCTGGAATTAAGACTGTAAATGATGACCATGAACCCATTGCCGATTGTTGGAAAAATCCATCTAGTTCACTAATGTCCTGTAGGGAAAGAAATCTACATGTAACTCCAGACCCACAGCATTGTGGTTGACTCTTAACTGCCATCTGAGCAATTGGAGATGGGATGCCCTCATCCCATGTGTGAATTAAGCCTATGGGATCAGAGTGTGCCGGTTGATCAAATATTCTGGATAGTCTAGGGGTATGCATACCCACAGTAAACTCTGACCATTAACAGCCCTCAAAAAATCTATGTGAAAATATCAACACAGCTTCTAAAATCAATGTAAAAACACATGGTAAGTAATGGAAATGCAATGCAGGGGGTGTACACATCACTGTTATATTTTATTTAAAGCATAAGTACTCGGACACCACAGTACGTATTTGAGGTATGTAATTTTTGCTGGTTTATCAAGGTTGCTAGTTGATAAGGTGCCAGTTAAAACAAAGTTTGCTGTAGCTTTTCCCTTTTTCCTTTCAACTGACAATTTGTAGAGATAAAAGTTTACATTAACATGGTGAGTGTGAACAGCTACAGGGAGATTTTATGTTACTTCTCAACACAGGATGAGGAGAGAGATTGAGCTGCTTTCTTTTTGCAGACTAGAGATTTCTACTCCTATTGTCTACATACGAGGCTGTAGTTGCAATCATGTGGTTGTTACACTGCTGAGCCCTCCTGAGCTCACCATAATTAGTTGATTGAAAGCTACTGAACACACATCTAACATCCCTCCTACTCCCATTCCTTGAATAAAGTAACATTGTAGATACAACTCAGGATGAGTTCCAGTAACTAATTTTTTAAAACTGCAACATGTTCTTCCAGTATCCTTCATTTAAAGCAGTAGCTTCACCCATTTTTCAGTCCAAAGGTGGAAAAAAAAGTCTTTAAAGGCCCGGAAATTTTCTCAGTTTGGAATGACATTCCTTCGATTTCATGATAGAATCACCATGATATTTTAAAAATAATAAAGACATTTTAAATTTATTTTCAAAGTTTATTTGTGATATTCTGTGATATAATTACTAAAATTTACATTATAAGCCTTTTTTTACTTCTTGGTATGCTGACTGTGAGAAATCTTCTGTCCGATTAGCTGCTCACCTGCTTGACCTCATCACTGTTCCCGAATGGCATGGTTTGAAAACCAAATTGGAATAGGGGAATCTATTCTCTGAAGCCCAGTAAGCTTTGTGGGCAATTTTTAAAGCTCAGGAACTTTTAAAAGCTCCTTTTTGTCATTCACTACTGGTTTTCTGATGTACTTCTGTCATACCGGGCAAATGAGATTATGAAATTTTAAACACAAATTATGTTCAGCATCACTCAAATGTTTGCTAACTTTTTCATTTGTTCTGAAAACATTGGACCAGAAACATCCTACTTACAAAACTGGCCATACCTCCAAACAGAATTAATCACTATTGAGAGGTTTCTGCATTTTATTTGCAAGCCTATGAGCTGCATCTGAAAACTAAAGCTAAGAATACCAGTAGAAACTTCTTGAATAAAAATACTAAGTGAATCCTATACTCCATTCTAAGCAAAAAAACGTGCTGTGTTTCTTTAAAGCCATCTTCAGCAGTTTATAATTGGATTACTTAGTAGGTGGGTTGATAATACACCTTGTGACAAATTTACAGAAGTAGAAAGCTAATGTTATCAAGTTACCAATATTAAATATATCAAATTTTAAGCAAAATTTTGTTGAAGACATTATTTTAAAATGATAATCAATTTCATTGATTTGTGGCAGATTTTGCATGTTGTATAATACCAGTAAGTTTGAGAAGAGTTGGAGGTGTGTTGGGGTGAGAAAGAGAAACCCTTTCATAATGGAAACAATTTGCATTAAAATTACAGAGAGTACCCAAAGTGGAAAATCTACCCATATCATGCAGGGAAACATAATTTCAGAAACATTGGTCATACAATGAATTTAAAACAAAGTACAACGAATAGATATAGGTACATGAACATGTTCTGTTCAAGTTAAATACGGATTTGTTTCATTTCACAGGTCATTGAGAATGCAACAGCATACAAATTTATCCTCACATCCATCAAACAAGCGTATGAAGAAAACATCAATATTTTACGCAAAGGGAAAGAAGATTCTCTGTTTCTACAGAGGAAGGTGAAATCAATGGCCTTCGAACCAATGACTTACTTGGCATACAAAAAAAGAGCCACGCAGCTTCAAAACAAGTAGGAAAAGAATCTTTAGCAGAGATCTTGTCACCGCTCATCAGTCATCTTATGAGAACAATTTAATGTTCCAAACAAATTAGGTGGTGACATTGATCATATAGGGACATAATGCTATGTTTGATTACACTTCCTTAATTCTTGAGGCAACTAGAAAAGACATTTTAAAATGATATAACATGGTCAATTTGTGAACAATTGCAAAACTTCTAAAGCTTTCAATTAATACATGTAACTAATTACAAAACATAAGCAGAGAATATAGAAATGTTACAGTCTTGAAATTACATGTGGATTTTACCATGTCCTGCTGTAAATCTGATGGTGATTATATATAGCAACATACAGGAAAGATAGACACCTGATTGCACTAAGACTTGGCTATTTCACAGATTTCATGAGCCTTGTGAGGGGTGAAACCACCTGTCTTTTATGAGGCAAATGGCATTCAGAGGGTATGAAACCTTCCCAATCTGGAAATTTCTTTCTAGAGCTTAAGACAGGACCCAGTGTTGTAATGCTGAGAGGTGTACTGGCCTCCCTATGTGAATTTTTTGGAGGAGCCTAGGCAGCCATAACAGCCTGGACCCCAAAGAAGTATATATATATAAAAAATTGGATCAGTCTAATGTTCAGGAGCTGACAGGACTAATGCTGCTGTTGGAATGTGGTCTGTGGGATCCTGCCATTCATGAATGATAGCCAATGCTGGAGTTTGTATTAGGCTTAGACGCTGCTGTTGGATGTAGAGTGTGCACACAGAGAGTGCTATATGCTTGTCTGCCTCATGCTGATGGAGTTCTCCCAAACTAACCCCACAAACCATGACAGCTTTAGTGTTGGAGCAAACAGTCAGGCCCAATTCTAGCCCTTTAGCCAAGTCGAAGGACCAGTTATCTTTCATCTTAGAGGCAAGAATTGAGAGTCATGAGATTTCCTAACTCACAATTCCACCTCCTATCCAGCAGCGCCTGCCAAAGCTATTTTCATGCTGAGGTGTCAGGAGTAGGCTGGAGTCAGGCCTGCCAGCTTCTGCGGCAGGTTTGAAACAGAAATAAGCTGATGACAAGGCGAACAGGTTAAAGGTCCATCTCCTGGAGAAAATTATGAGGGCACCTCACAGTCCTGTCACTCCTCCCACCCCATTTCCCTCTCACCACTGCAACCCTCCCTTAAGCCCTGGTTACCCCGTAACCCTGCACTCTCTAACCCTCCATTCACCTCCTCATACTACCTATTCCCCTAATATAGACTGAATAGATAAAACTTGCAAGCTCTATAATAACATGAACATCTCATAATTTTGCAAACATAAACTATCTACTTCAATCCACTTAAAAATACACGATCCTCTGAGTAGTTCATAAATCTGTCAAAATAAACAAAATATTTTGGCCCAATGATGTAAGGAAGTTGCTGTTCTGATTAATAGGCAGTTACATAGAACATACAACAGTACAGCACAGTACAGGTCCTTTGGCCCACGATGTTGTGCCAACCTATTATCCTACTAAGATCAAACTACCCTGCAAACCCTACATTTTACTATCATCCATGTGCCTATTCAAGAGTCACTTAAAAGTCTCTAATGTATCTGACTCCACTACCACTGCCGGCAGCGCATTCCACACGCCCATCACTCTCAGTGTAAAGAACCTACCTCTGACATCTCCCCTATACCTTCCTCCAATCACCTTAAAATTATGCTCCCTCGTAATAGTCATTTCCGTCCTAGGAAAAAGTCTCTGGGTATTCACTGTATCTATGCCTCTCATCATCTTGTACACCTCTATCAAGTCACCTCTCATCCTTCTTCGCTCCAATGAAAAAAGCCCTAGCTCCCTCAACCATTCCTCAAAGGACCTACCCTCCAGTCTAGGCAGCATCCTGGTATATCTCCTCTGCACCCTCGCTGAAGCTTCCACATCCTTCCTATAATGAGGCGACCAGAACTGAACACAATATTCCAAGTGTGGTCTAACCAGGGTTTTATAGAGCTGCAGCATAGCCTTGCAGCTCTTAAACTCAATTCCCCTGCCAATGAAAGCCCACACACTATACACCTTCTTTACAACCCTGTCAACTTGGGTAGCAACTTTGAGGGATCTGTAGACGTGGACCCCAAGACGCCTTTGTTCCTCCACACTGCCAAGAATCCTGCCATTAACCCTGTATTCTGCATTCAAATTCAACTTCCAAATGAATCACTTTTCTGGGTTGAATTCCATCTGCCACTTCTTTGCCCAGCTCTGCATCCTGTCAATGTCCCATTGCAACCTACAACAGCCCTCCACACTATCCACAATTCCAGCAACCTTCGTGTCATCGGCAAACGTACTAACCCACCCTTCCACTTTCTCATCCAAGTCATTTAGAAAGATCACAAAGAGCAAAGGTCCCAGAACAGATCTCTGCGGAACACCACTGGTCACCGAGCTCCAGGCTGAACACTTTCCATCTACTACCACCCTCTGTCTTCTATTGGACAGCCAGTTTTTTTATCCAGACTGCCAAATTTCCCTGAATCCCATGCTTCCTTACTTTCTGAATGAGCCTACCCTGGGGAACCTTATCAAATGCAGTTAGGAGGAACCTGTTCCCAATATTGTCTGGCAGGTTTAACTGTTATAGTTGCTGGTCAGTGAAATGGATAGCCTCTTACACAGCCCTAGTGTGTCAGTTGGAAGCCCCCACTCCAACAGTTTTGTCTGCCCATGTCCAACATGCCCTTCCTTCCACTTCATGGGATCTGGTGGCCTGGTCCCAGTGAGATCTTGGCATATATCCTTGGTCTACCTGTAGCCCATGGTAGCTCTACTACCACTTTTATGAGACAGAACAGTCTCCTGGATATGGATGGATGATCCACCTCAGACTAATTAATGGGCCATTGCTTGATAAAGCACAACAAGCCAACCAATGGAAATAACTTGCCCCCAAAATTTATGTTGGGATGCAGGGAGCTGATCTCAGTGTAATATGCAGTCCTTAATCTCTCAGTATTCCTACTCCATAGCACTAATTTGTGGACCTTCATATTGAAATTGGATATTCAGAGTTGCTAGTCATTGAAAAATAAGTACATTTCAGAATCTTGTATTCTGAGAGCTAAGAGCATTTTCAGGCTGTTTGTAGCTTTGTTGCTTTAATTCCACAGACGGAATAAAATACAGTGGTGTAGTGATTGCAACAAGGTCTGGACTTCATAAAATATAAGTTTTCTGATTGGGGCTGTTGATCTGGTCCAATCAGGGAGACCTGGCTGACATAAAAGGGTGCATATCAGGGATATTGGTCCTCCTATTGTATGACTAAGAAGAAGCAGTACTATGGTCAAAGATTAAATAAAGGGTGATTGGTGTTGGGATGCCAGCCTCTGAAGAGTTATTTCAAGTGGCGCAATCATTTTTTTTTGCCACAGGTGTCAACATTGGGTTCGCACATGGATATCTCCTTGTATTTGCAGTTTTTCTGTTGTAGGAAGAAGAAGAAGACCGACAAAGCCCAAGTACCTATTGGTTTGAGCATCCATAGATGGCGGTCTGATTATATTGTTTTATCACAGGATTGTGTAAAAGCTAATTATCAAGGGAAGCTGTGATGTCAGATCGAATTTTACAAACAGAACGTATAAAGACCTAATTAATGTTAACAATTTTGAAAGCATTCCAATTACGTAGTTGCATGTGCAATACGAAAGCATTTATAGGAAGTTATGCATGCCAGGACGGGCAGTGATAAGGACGGGAAAACTAGCTTTGCATCCCAATTAACGGAAAACCTGACATGGAATTCTGACATTTGCTGCAAATGATTCCTACAACTAACATGAACATGGATAAAACTGCATAGTTATTGACATTAACAGTCATAGATCTTAAGTCTGACTTCAAATCCTTTGAAACAAGTTGCAGTGATGTTCCTTTGGGAGGGTGTTCTGGGATGACAAAGAGAGCCACTGTCTGCACCGGCACCTGATCTAGAATCATACCCATTTCATAAGCCAGAAAATGGGATGGCTATGGTGATGTAGCATGCTATGCAGTTTGTTTCATTTTACTGCTTACTCCATGCTTCTGCCCTTTATAATGAGACAATTCTCAGCAGGGTACATTTCAAGACTCTTGGTGGTTGAAGTGAACCTCTCAATAACGAGGGCAATCCCAGACAACACTGTGGACCTCTGGTAATGCATTGTCCACATTTCCCTCTGCCTTTTACTAGTTCCTCTTGTTTTCTTCACCCTCGGAATCAACCAAAGAGGCTGTGTCCTTTGTTCGCCCTCATTATTCAGATTTTGCTACTACACAATGTTATGCACAACACAGCCTATCTGGGCTATTCTGGGAACGCTGGCTTATGCTTGCTGAAGTTGTCTCCAGTCATGTCCAGGCATCTGAAGTTTGTCTTCAAAATGCTGATGTTTTTTATATCTGGTGGTCATATAACATTCATTGTTTTGTTTCTATGTCTCATTCCTCAGGTTTCTGAAATGTGCTTCCAAATTTTATGTAATTATCCCCCATTCTAAGCAGCCAGCTGATAACTCAATTTCCAGCTGACATATGTTCAGTCAAGTGGAAAGCCACTTTGGAGATAGTCCACAAAGGATTCACTAGGTTGACTCTTAGCATGAAGAAGTTTGTTTATGGAAAAAGGTTACGATTGGGCCTATACCCACTTCAGTTTAGAAGAATAAGGTCTGACCTTATTGAAATATAGAAGATTCTGAATTGGTTTGACAGAGTAGATGCTCAGAGGATGGTTTCCCTCATAGCCTGTATCTAGAGAAAAGGGCAATATTTCAAAATAAAAGATTGCTATTAAGATGAGAAGAGATGGAAAATCACTTGCCTAAAAGATGTTACGATTCCATACTCCAGTCTTCACAAAATTGTATGATTGCTGGACTTTGGCAGAAAAAGGAAAATCAACCTCTAATTCTCCTCTGTGATTGTTTTGGCACTTAGCTGTGCAACACTGTTGAAAAGGGTGGAATAATTAGAGGACAAATTTTGTGTGTCCACCTCAGATGAAGAGTGACCTTTGGAGGTACCTGATAGCAAATCACCCTGAGAAAAGAATAGTGGTCATTTAAGGATTGTAACAAATAAAAATTGTATTAAATATTCTTCACTAATCCTCATAAAAATAACTTTTGTGGTTTGCAAAGCACTTTTTGTTAGCCTGAGATGAAGTTAAGTGCCGTATAAATGTAAGTTTTTTATTATTTCATTAGATAATGGACATTCTTTTGACAGAATTGATCTCATTAAACAAAATACTGCTGGATTAGAAGCTCAGCTGCAGGCAGTAAGAAACTCAAGACATGTTCAAAAGGAGCAAACAGAGGAGACTTTACCACCACAGGAAGATGTCTTTCATATTACAAGTATTCCAGGTCTGAAATTTGTCTGAACATTTTGAAATATCTTTTTATCTTTGTTATGTCTTAATTGTTTAATATTGGATAAGTGAACACTTTGCAAAAATTTTAGATTTAAATGGTTATTGAATTATATTATTCCATTATCCTTGTTTGAATCCATCAAACCCTACACCAGCCATAACCAAGAAGGCAGCCTCATTCCAGGACTTTACAAATGACAGGAAAGGATAGTTTGGAGATGTACAGGAGTGATTGTTCCTTCAGTTTTCTATGCCATCTTGTGAGGAATTTTTGCTTGTCCTTTCCACATTGCAGTTATCTAGTTTGAAAGAGTCAGAACGTGAAGAATTAGACATATGCTGAATAGTCCTGATTATAGAATGTGCTGCTTTTGACCATTGAATTGTGGGGCTACCACTGTTTCCTACAGTTTAGTTTAAACCACATACTTTGTTTGTATTATTAGAAATCTGCAGGTTAGAATTGCTGTGCCAAATATCAGTATGCTGCATTAACAATATTTATAGTCTTGTCAACATGTCAATTTACTTGTCATTTAGGTCCTTCCTACCATAAATGGAATAATTATGGGCTATGCATTCTGTAGGCAGGACTTTACATGTAAACAGGAAGCAACTGCAGTACAGTGCTTTGAAGCTGTGTTTTCTTTTGTACTGTTTCTGTAATAGGTTTGACATTGCAGGAATCTACAAATGTGGAGGATCTATGTAAACACCTGAGGAAACTAGAAAAGAAACTCAAGAACCTAAAATTTGCAAAAGAAACTAAATATGTACCAATTCAAGTCAAAACTAATATAATCCAAGAAATTAATCAGAAAATGCAACAATGGGAAGTGCTAGACATGGTGAATAAACAAATCAGACTCAGGTATTCGAGAAGAATATTTGTTGATGTCTAATAGTAGCAGTAGTAGTTGATGTCTAATTACCATGCCTTTTCGGTTATTTCTGGAGTGAATTCCAAGGCTTGGAATTTTCCTATGTTTAAATATTACTGAAATGTTCTACTTATAGTTAGTAGACATACCAGGACAAAGGACAGTATTGACATAAGGTTTTTGAAAGGGAAGAGAAACAGGTGTGATTTGAGTTGGACCCAAAAAGAAATAAAATTGGCATCCTACAAAGAAAGTTTCAATAGTTACACAATAAAATAAGGACAAGGATCTCTAGGATAATAGTCAGAATCACTTCCAGACGGTGGTGCATACAGGCTTGTGGCATTAGTATTTTATGCTACATTATGTTATAATATACCTATATTCCAAAAGTGTTTTATTGCCTCAAAATTAATAAGGAATATAAAAACAAATCTTACTATTATATGAAAGGGAGCAGGTAACTAAAATAAATGATGGCCACTTAAAGGTAAGAATATAAGAAATTGGAGCAGAGTAGGCAATTTGTCTCCTCAAGCCTGTCCCATTCATTAAGATCATGGCTGATCTGTCCCACGCTTGAACTCTTCTTTCGTCTCAGCTCATTATAGCCGCTAACTCTCACACGTTTCAAATATCTGTACACCTTCACTTTAAATACTTTCAATGATCTAACTTCCACAACTCTCTTAGGTAGAGAATTCTAAGCATTTACTACCCTGTGGGACAAGAAATTCCTTTGCATCTTGGTTCTAAATCAGTGTCCCCTTCCTCTGTAACTATGTCCCGTAGTTCAAGATTCTCTCACTCGTGGAAACATCTTCTTAATGTCTCCCCCACATTCTTCTAAACTCTGAATAATAAAATCTAACCTAATCAATAAGACAATCCCTTCATCCCAAGATTCAACCTAATGAATCTCTTTTGAATTGTCTCCAATTCCGTTACATTATTTTTAAATTACAGCTACCAAAACTGTACACAATACTCCAGGTGCAGCCTGTACAACACCCTGAACAGTTGTAAAAAAATTTTCATATTTTATAACTCCAAACCTCAAGCAATAAGGGCTAAAATTACATTTGCATTAATTACTTGCTGCACCTGCATGACAACTTATTGAATTTGATGCACAAGAACACTCAGATCCCTCTGTGCAGCATTTGTTGCTTCACTATCTATATCCCTTTGTAGATTCCTTTTGATCTCATTACAATATGCCCTCCCACCTATTTTTGTATCATCATCAAATTTTGATGCATAACACTTCACCCTGTCATCAAAGTTATTAAAATAGATATTATATAATTGAGGTCCCAGGACTAATCCTTGTGACACTCCACAGTTATGTCTTTCCAACCCGAAAAAGACCCATTAATTCTGACTCTGTCTTCCACATGTCAGCCCATGCTAATTCATGAGCTCTTGTGCAATAACTTTTTATCAAATGCCTTTGTGTACACTCTATCAGTTGCCCTTTATTTATTCAGCTTTTTATATCCTCAGAAAACTTTGTCAAATGTGATTCCCTTTCACAAAACCTTGTTAACTCTGTGTTTTTCTAAATGTCCTCCTACTTCTTCCCTAATAATGGACTCCAGCATTTTCCCAACAATAGATATTGGGCCAATTGGAGTACAGTTTCCTGCTTTCTGTCTACTTCCCCTCTTGAACAGGGCATCGCAGTAGTATTTTTCCAACCTGCTGGTACCCTCAAATTTCTGGAATATTCAGATCAATGCCTATACTTTGTTTGCAGCCACTTGTTTAAAGCCTTTGAATGTAGGCCATCAGGTCCCGGTAATCTGTCTGCCTTTAGACCATGAATTTGTCAGATATTTTGTCCCTCGTTATAGAGATGTTCATGATCTTTCCTTCCATTATCTGTTATCTCTGGGATACTTAGTGTCCTCCAACATGAAGACCAGTGCAGAATATTTACTTAAATTATTTGCCAATTGCCTGTTCTCCATTATTAATTCCCTGGTTGCATCCTTGAAGGGTCTCGCACTTAGTTTAGCTACTCTGTTGTTATATACGTATAGAAGTTCTTGATATTGTTTTTATATTTCTTGCCTGTTTATTTTCATAATCATTTTTCTGCCCCTATATTAGTTTTCTAGTCATTCTCAGCTGGTTCCTAAACCAATCCTCTGGCCTACCATTAGTTTCGCTGCTTTGTCTGCTTTATTTATGATTGAATAGTCTCCTTGACTACCTTTTGTTGTCATGGATGACTCCTCTTTCTCATTGAGTCCTTTTAACTGGAATTTTTTTGGCTGAGCATTATAAATAGCAGCTTAAATGTCTGTTGTTGCTCAGCCACTGACTTTCCAAAAATCAAATGTAAAATTAAGCTTGCATTAACAAACAAATAATATTACGATAGGAACATGAATATCTCTTTAAACAGTTACTACAACTGTTTACAACTTCACCAACGGCATCTAGGGGTCTTCTTAACTACTAGACAGAAAACTGACCTTTTTCAGAGAGATTTGCTATTTCTGCTCACAAGAATTCTGCTATGCTGCTAAACACAAGCTGTAACCTGACACCACCAATTAGTTTCCATCTTTCTAGGTATCAAGCTGCCATCCCAATATCAATGTTAAGTCACAATGTCAGGTCATAGCTTTGCTGCATTATGTATTGTGTCTGTCTAGCAGTCTCAGCCATCTGAGTTCTCAGAAATTATTCAATAGCTAGGACGTCTGATTACCCCTCTTTCCATAACTCTTGGTTTCGTTTAGACCTACAGGGATACCTCAAAATTACAAGCTTTTTTGCAAAGTGTAGAGTTTGTCACAATGGATCGTGAATCTTAAAATTCTCTATCCCAGAGAGCTTTGGAGACAGTCACTGAATATATTCATTGCTCAGATTCTTGAAGTATAGGGGACTTGAGAGTTATAGGGAAACACTGGGAGATGGTCGTATACCTTCTGTTTGGGACCCCCAAGCTAGATTCCCAACGCACCACCCATGGCTTTCCTCCTGCCCTGAAAAACCTGGCCCTATTCTACACTCTTCATCGGGCTCTGACGTTCTGATCCTGGCAAAACCACAGACTTACCTTTAAATCTGGGCCCATAGCACCTCTTCTTTAGGGACAGCCTGTTGTTCCAGCACTAGGCAGTGTTCCCTGTAGCATTAATTGAACTAAAGATCCACTCACTCTCTGATGGGGAGTCAGGACTTCCCTCTTGATGGTTGCAGGGGAAGTATTGCCTGCAGCGAATTATTAGCCCAGCAGCTGTAAAATGATTGCAGGGTGACTCAACACAATGGAAGCAGGATTATACCTGATTTTCCAACCAGATTGGGGAACAGAGCGATCACTTCTATAAATGATTCCGGCTCAGGAGTTAGTTGACCCTTTGGTCACCTGCTCAAATTCTGTTCTGAGGATGGTCTAGGGGATCTTTTGGCACTTACTGGGATCATAATATTCATCCTCCTGCTCAACTGAACCATCAATGCTTTTAGCACTGTATCCATCAGTCTGGATCCTTCTGTATGCCCTACTGTTCACTTTGCATGAATTTCCATTTGAGGCAATTGTTTTTTCATGTCCTCTTGAAAAGGCTGCCAACCTTCACAAAAAAGTTGACTGTACCTCTTGCTGCCTGCAGCAGTGAGAAAAGGAGTTTAGCTGATACTTTATGGCTTCCTTCTTTGTAATTAATTATTCTATAATTTAATGAATATGTGATCAATCCCTTGATTGAACACCATAACAAAGAAAAAATTTGGAAGGAGACCTATCAAAATTAAATTTAAATGTTGTTCTAAAATGGAAATTTTAGTATGAAAAGTAAATTATACTCTCATGTTTTATTTATATTGAATGTAACTCTGACCACCTTTATTTTTACCTAATGTTTTCTGTAAATGATGGTTTTGGCTAACATTAGACAAGTTCTCTACACACAATTCCAGGTACAAACGAATAAAGATCTTAGCAGATGCAGTTGCTGCTTGGGGGTACTCGGATAAAAGTATTTCTCTCACTGAATATGTTTTGCCAAGCTTGACAGAAGCAATTTCTCTCAAAGGTACATATATTTTTGTCTTGTATTAAGTTGTAGTTTATTTTCAGTCCAAAGTTATACTTGAACATTTGTTATTTAGGCACCATCTGGCAACCATATGGCAATAAGATGCACTTTGGGCAAAAGGAGGAAATAGGGCACATACAGCACTCAGAATTATGTTGGTTGTTCAAGGGTAGCTTTTCTTTAACTGCCTTCTGGGGGTAGGTTCCAGTTTGGGGTTCAGCTGGGAGTTAAATGTTGTCGGTCGGAAAATCAAAATGATCCCACCACTCCTGGGATTTAATGAAATTTATTCCCAGGCAAGCTAAAAAAAAACTCTGTAGATCTATTGAGTCAGTGCTTTAAATATCCAAATAAGCAAATAATTATAGTTTAAACTCAGGATTCTGACTTTATTACCAGTGCTCAGGTTTCCAGAGCTATGTGGAATTAACTAGGCAAGAACACCTTGCAGAGTAATTGATCAATGAAACTGAGACATGAAATAGTTGCTGACCTGTCCATGTAAAAGGCATGCATTCAAAACACTTGTTCAGACATTGATTACAACAATTGATGGATGATTTCCAACTGTTTGGAAGCCATTTCACCTACCTTGGACTTTACCCACTTTGATCTGATCCTCCCTGCTGTCATACCTTTACAACAACATGATACAGTTAAAGCCTGGACCTCTGGAGGAACATCTGGAGCAGCAATAACACCAACGGCAGTGGCCACATGTTTGTTTCTCAGGACACATAGACACAAAGTTCCAACTCAAAAGACAAAATGATCTGAATCTTCTGATCTCAGTTAGAATCCCTATTTCCCACCGAAATCAGACTAAAAGTTGCCCATTTACCTTTAATCCAGTTTTTCAAGCAAATTTCAGACCAGAGACTTTTCAGTCACAGGCAGAAATACATGCAACCAGTAGCAGAGTGGATCAGCACTAAGACCACCCCTCTTTCTCATCAGTAAGTGCCACATCCTGTGGTCTAGGTGTCCTTAAGCCACTTTGACAGCTACTGAGAAAAAGGGTAAGTATGTATAGGTGGCAGGTGGTTTGAGTGTGAGGGTGCTAGATGGGTGAGGTAAAGTGGCTGAGATATGAGCCAAGCAGCTGAGGTGGTAGGATGATAAGTGCATGATGAGTACAGGTATCAGGTGGGGGGGCGTCAAATCAGGGGAGGAAATTGGATCTATGGGGGTTTGGGTCAGGGGGTTTTTAGTCCAAGGAGGTAGGGAGGCAGAAAGTCAGGGAGAGGGTGTGAGAGTGGTCTATGGACTTCAAGTGAGGAAGTTGATGGGTCGGGGGGTGGTTGTGTGAGTTGGGTTCTGATAAGGTCGTAATGCGTGTCACAAATTGGAGAATGTGATTTTGGTTCCGGTGGGGTTCAAATGGATGTCAGGTCCAAGGGAGCAGAGGTCAGGTCAGGCACACAAGCAGCAGTAAATGTTAGATCTGGGTAGATCCATAGAGAAACACAGTTGAAGGTATGTGGACGGCTTTGGCGGTGTATGGTTATCTGTAATGGGAGTGGGTCTGTTAGTGGTCAGTAGAGTTGGAGGGGCAATGAATGCTGAGTCATGGGATGAGGGCAGGCATCAGTTGTCACCTGGCTGCCAGAGAGGCTGCAATGGCATGCTTCAGCTAATCTGAGTGTGTGAAGCCATTTCGCAGTGTAATCATAAACCTTGTGTGCCTCCCACTGTATTAAATCAAAGTGGCTCTTTTCAGATTCGGGCAAATATAACAAAGAGAAGGCTCAACAACAGCAATTTGCTTAAATATGAATGTTTATTAAGTAATAATAAATGATTATAATGGCAACAATAAACAATTATAGTGGTAATAATAAATGGAAAAGAAAAGAGGAAAAAAGCAGCAAGTATCACACCTTTCCAGAAAAAGCAACAAGTGTCATGCCTGATGGGGACCACTCAATTGATGACTGGTCTGGAGGCTTGATTCATCCCTGTCACTGTTCACGATTCCGAGCTGAAGTGAAGTCCAGTAGCAGCAGCAGGATCAGCAACAGTAGCATTAGCAACAGCAGCTTGGAACGAAATTCTGTCTTATACAGTGTGACAAATAGCCAACATAAGGAAAGCAGATACAACAAGACAAAACTGCTGGCTGGTACAGACAACATAGGATGGGAAAACAAGTGGAGGTGTCATCTTCGGCTCATAAAGGAATGTTCACAGAACTCATTCAAGGTCATGCAGCTTGTTAAGAATTATTCTAAACTTTCCCAGCCTATTTTCTCATCCTGTACAGTCTATTTTCTCATGCAGCTGTCAAATATCATCATTAATTCTCACAATCCAAAAATTTAACCACAACATTCACATCCTTTCCTTGTCTTCCACTCTGATCATTCCATACCATTTACCTGAAGGCTACAGTGCATTTGGAATTTAGCATACTTAAAAGGATGGTAAACTAATGAACAATTCATGTGAAGTGTTTGATTCATTTAAATAAGTATATACATAATGCTACAAACATTGTTCACGCACCTAAAAATATTCTCTTTAGCTAAAAGTCTTCTTATTGCTCTATATGGTGCAGATCAGTGCTGGGTACACTGCTTTTCATCGTTTATATAAATGATTTGGATGTGAATATAGGAGGAGTGGTTAGTAAGTTTGGAGATGACACCAAAATAGGTGGTGTAGTGGACAGTCTAAAAGATTGTCTCAGAGTACAACGGAACCTTGATCAGAGGGCCAATGGGCCAAGAAGTGACAAATGGAGTTTAATTTAGACAAATGTGAAGTGTTGCATTTTGGTAAGGCAAGCCAACGTAGAAGTTATACAGTTAATGGTAGGGCTGTGGGGAGTGTTGCCGAACAAAGTGACTTAGGGGTGCAGGTGCATAGTCACTTGAAGGTGGAGTCACAGTTCAACAGAGTGGTGAAGAAGGCGTTTGGCATGTTTGCCTTCATTGGTCAGAACATTGAGTATAGGAGTATGGAAGTCATGTTGTAGCTGTACAGGACATCGATGAGGCCACTTTTGAAATACTGCATACAATTCTGGTTGCCCTTCATAAACATTGTTAAACTTGAGAAGGTGCAGAAAAGATTTACAAGGATGTTGCCAGGGCTGGAGGGTTACAGTAATAGGGAGAGGCTGGATAGGCTGGGGCATTTTTCCCTGGAGTGTCAGGGACTGTGGTGTGACCTTAGAGGTCTGTAAAATCATGAGGGGCATGAATAGGGTAATGGCCAAGGTCTTTTTCCTAGGGTGGTGGAGTCCAAAACTGGAGGGCATCGGTTTAAGGTGAGAGGGGAAAAATTTAGAATGGACCTGAGGGGTAAAATTTTCGTGCAGAGGGTGGTGCGTATATGGAAAAAGCTGCCGAAGGAAATGGTGAAGGTGGGTATAATTACAACATTTGAAAGGAATCTTGATGGGTATTTGAATAGGAAGGGTTTGGAGGGTTATGGACCAAATGCTGGCAAATTGGATTAGGTCAGGTTGCAATGTCTGGTCAGCACGGACGAGTTGGACCAAAGGTTCTGTTTCCGTTCTGTATGAATCTATGACTCTATAACTCCTGTGACTTTAGCAAAGGTAGGGCCAGGCTGTTTATTCCCTGATCTGAGATGAAATGCATTTGGAAGGTGCCCTCTGAGTTTTGAAATCTGTGAGACCCCTGCCAAAGACCGCTGCAACTGCACCCTTTAGATGAGTTCCATTTCCATGGGCCCATCCTCCATCTTTAGTCTCATGTGCACCTGCACTTCGCTGCTAGTTAGGAGTCGGAGAACAGTACCAGTATTTTGGTGAGATATTGAACTACCAAGGTGAATTTTTCCTCCATGCTAGGCTAAGTGGCAGACTGAGTTTGCAGGCCATCGATCAGGACCATCACTTGTATTCTTGCTGTACCCACTTTGCCGTACAAGTGGTTTTTTTTCCATGGAGATGAATATCAGCACAAATACCTGACATCATAACATTCATACCAGAAATAGACTCCTTTAATCTCTCTCCAAGAGTGTGCACTGCTTCTCAAAGTCCCGATAAAAGCGTACACATTTTAGTTGCTGTTTCAGATGTGCTGTTTTTTTTTGGATCACTTCCCAAGCTCAGTATCTTCATCCAGCTGACCAGTGCTTGGCATCTCCCATATCGTCCATTGTGGACTCTCTAATGCTTTTTTGTTTTTAGCACCGATTCAGATGTAATGTATGCCTCATGTGACAACCTATCTGTCTCTAATGCAGTGCACAGTGATGTGTGTGTATCTGCAGATCAAAGAGTTTCACATGAGTTATGCAGTAGTGCATCCTCAGAGTACATACCCTCCTTTGAGGATTTCTTGGCCTCCTTGTGCTGCTTCTCTCTATCAGCCTTGAAGGATTTGTTGGAGCTGAGACATATTTCAATGCTGACATGGTGAAGAGGTACTAACTCTACATTCTAAATGGAATTATACTGCTGTTATTGGTGATATCAATTTATCAAAAATGGATGTTATATCCCATGGGGCAATGTATTATCCAGACCTGTGGAAGAGTCTTATCTCTATCAACTACATTCTTGGAGTATGCTGACCTCTAAAGCTCATTTCTCTGTTGTGGGAGCAGCCTGTGTGGCTACAGTTCCAGGTTCAACCCTGGTCCTTGACTCTCCTTGGGCTCGTGCGGTCTTCTCAGACAGTGAAAGAGAGCAGAGAGTTATCATTGTGAGAAGTGCAATGGGTGAAGAGAATGGAATGACCACATTTGCACAAGCTTACTGTGACGGATGGGTGTGCAAGATCAATAAGATTAGGATGAACCTAAGCGTTGGCTATTCGGAGGGGACAATGAAATGGTACCTAGAAAAAGAAGAATGAGTGGAATTACAAGGTTTTTACTTGTTTTTTTTTGGGATGTAGCATTGATTTATTTTCTCATAAGAAGACACTGGGAAGCTCCCTACTTGAACTGCTGCTGTCCAAGTGGTTTAAGTACATCACAGTGATGTTAGGAAGGGAATTACAAGATTTTAACCAAGTGACAGTGAAGGATCAATGATATTGTACCAAGTCAGGATGGTGTTACAGGAAGAGGAACTTGTAGGTGGTGGTATTCCTATGCTCCTGTTGCCATTATTCTTCTAGATGCTACTGATTTTGAAGGTACTGTTGAATGAACCTTGTTGAGTTCTTGCAATACATCTTGTGAATGGTATACAAAAGGTATGTTGTTTTGAGGACTGCTGAACATGAGAATGCTGTAGAAGTCAGTGTTATGCCACTTATCTTTTCTGTCGAGGTTAGGTCATTTAACCTTATGGAGCATTGTATCCAGCTGCAAGTAACCACGATCTTACTGCCGGCACCAAGACCTCCTGTTTAGTTTGGGTGCTGCCCTCCTCCTCTTGTCAGTGGGAAACAACACTACCCTCTTACTCCAACTACTTCCTTGGAAAGGTCAAACAGCTGGAGATGGGGCAACCTTTCTATATCTTCTATCATTGCATTCTTTCTTTTGCCTTTACAAACAAAGCAGGGTGAAATGTTTTGAAGACCTATCGGTGTCCTTTTAAATACAGAGCTTTTAACTGACATGAGCAGATTACATCACGCCCTCAGTCTATCATTGGTCAGGAAGCTAATGTCATGAGTGAGTTAACCAGTCAATGCAATGCTCAATGCTGAAGCAAATGGGCTTCCAGTCTATACCTGACTATAACCCCAGTCTGTTGCAATAAAACTCGCTCATGGAATTGGAGCAGAGAAGTTCAAGTGAGAGTTGGATGGAGAATTCAAGATACCAGAATCCCAGGGTCAAAATTGTGAACTGAATGGAGATGTTCAGCAAAGAAATCACCTAGCCTCCAATTGTGTAATTTTGTATAAAACACATTGTTACTCTCCGGTTTCTGTTGTATGTAACCATGCAAACTAGAATGATTACTTCAAGAAGCCTTCAATTTTATCACATTCTTCCAGGGAACTCCTGAAGTTATATAAATGCCAGCATACCCTCCACCCCCACTTTGTGCCTGGAGTAAGCTTATTACTTGGACATTGTGCAGACGAGAAAGGGATTGAACCCAGGCGTAAGGGGTCTCTGCCTCCTTTGCATTTCAAATACCATTGCAGAGTTTCCTCACAGAAGACAGAAAAGGTGCAAGTATTTAAATTGAAGTGAATTAGGAGTGATGTCATGGTACCTTCGTCTTACTGCCCAAAGCAGCAAATGCTACAGCAAGTGGGCCTTAGTTCTTGCATCCAACCTCCTCAGATTGGATAATGGACAGATGTCAAACATGTTGTGGCATCAGAAGGTTAACAATCTTTTTTTTAAACTTAGGCTTGCACATGATCATTAAGAAAGAGAAATTTCCACTGTTTTTGGTTAGCAACCAGAAGGCCTTGAGTCTAATAGGCATTACTGCTACCACAGACTTTTTAAATACTTTGAGAATGAAAACAGCATATATTTGTAACAGTGATTTCCAGAAGGTATTTGGCAAAGTACTACATCAAAGGTTATTACCCAAATATGAGCTCATGGTGTAGGGATAATATTGTAGTGTGGATAGAGGATTTGTTAGCTAGTAAAAAACAGAGGGTGGGAATAAATGGATCAGTTTTGGCTTGAAAGATTGTGATGTGCGTTGTGACTCAGGATCAATGTTGGAACCTCAATTATTTTAAATTTATTCCAATGACTTGGGTGAAAAGACATAATGTGTGGTTACTAAAATTGCTGATGATACAAAGGTAGGTAGAAAAGTAAGTTGTGAAGAGAATCTTAGAGTGGCCGATGGAGTATAATATGGAAAATGTGCGTTTGTCTATTTTGGCAGTGAAAATAGAAAAACAGTTTGTTGTGTAAATGGAGAAAGATTGCAGTATTGTAAGGTACAGAGGGATGTCAGTGTCTTGATTCAAGAATTACAAAAGATGAGATGCACTGCAAGTGATTAGGAAAGTGAGCAGAATGCTGTTGTATAAGTTTTTGACAAACAAGAGAGCGAATGGTACCTGGGTTAGGTGGAAATGTGGAGCTAAAGCCACTATCAGAACAAGTAATTGAATGTCATTCAGTGAGTTGGGGGGTGGGGAGTGAGGACAGGGGCAAGGAGAGTGAGGATAAGGGAAGGGTGTGAGTGAGGATGCGGGAGGGAATGAGGACACAGGAGGCAATGGTAGAGGGCACAAGGTAGTAGAGATGTAAGCAACCCGAGGGCGGGGGAAGCATCGGACCTGGGATGAAGGAGAGTGGGGGCATAGTGGAGGAGGAGAGACGGAGACGGAACCTGGGGAGGGAGAAGAGGAGGGTAAAACAACCCAGGAAAGGGGTGGGGAGACCTCATTCCATGCTTGTTCCACCCTCGTCCTCGCCTCTAACTCCCCATGTCATAACTCCTATGATCCCTGACTTCACTCCATCATCCCCTGTCTTCAATCCTCACTCCCCCTTACCCTCATCCTCACTTCCCACATTCCGTGTCCTCACTCCTGCGATCCCGCATCCCCAAACCTACACAACCTAATCCCCATTACCATGTCCTCAATCCCCCAAGCTCGTGTCCTCACTCCCCTGTCTTGCTTCCTCACTTTCTATCCTGTGATCACAGTGCCCTGTCCAGCATTCTCATTGCCGCATCCTGCGTTCTCACTTGCCCGTCATGCATCTTCACCTCCACCACCCCTGCTTCCTTATTCCCCCATACTCCCCTCCCCGCCACAGCCCACGCCCTCACACTTCTATCGCACATCCTCACTCCGCCATGCCATGTCATCACTCCGTCTCCACCCCCTATCTCTCTGTGTCCTCACTTGCCTTTTGCCCATGTCCCCATTTCCAACATCCTGCATCCTCATTCCTCCCAACACATATCCTCAACCCCACCCTATCCTCACCTCAGCAACCCCTACATCCTTATTTCCCATCTCGAGTTCATGCTCCCTTGTCCTGCGTCCTTACTCCCTGCCCTATCCTCACCTCTGCTACTCCCACATTCTCTCACCCCTGTCCCTTGTCCTCGGTGCTGTGTCCTCTCTACCCTCTGTCTCATGTCCTCACTCTTCCCATCCCACATCTCACTCTCCCTGTTCCACATCCTCAGCCACCTCTGTCCTGTGTCCTCACTACACACCGTCCTAACACCACCACCCCCCGCATTCTCCCTCCGCTGTCCCACATCCTCGTTCACCTCTGTCCAGCATTCTCTCTGTCCTCCAGGTTGCTAAACGCTGTTTGAAAATCTCATGCTTCTTCTCTGCATGCACTGTGCAGTATGACCTCACATATAAATTTTGCATGATGACATTGTGCCTAGAATTGTGCGCACGCTTGTTTCTGGATTAGTCAGCAAACACTGCCATCTTTTAAATGCTTTGGAGTTACTTTCAGAAGGGGAATTTAGCAGTCTAATTAAAATGCTTTACTGCAAAATTTGGCTTTGTACCTCCTGTATTTTGGAGTGCAAAATGGTGTCGGTGCTGTATATACATCTCATGGATACTCTTTTTCATTAAAGTGTTAGGAAGGGCATTAGGATCATATGTTGGAAGTAAGCAAAGTAGGCAAATCATGTTTTTAGTGTGTAAGTCTGGTTCAACTCTGGTGACATTTACAATCTCAAAGCTCTAATTAAGGCCCCTCTTATAAAGACTTGCAACAACTCAGCAGCAGGAAGGATCCCCTTACCTGTACTACTAAAATGTGTTAGTTTCTGGCTCATTTTTACTATCTTTAATTGAGTTTGAAGAAGTGCCAACTTTTGTTGAGTTCTCCACTGTTGTTTACAATTTATAGAGCCTGCGGAGGTTGTCTTGCACTCTGAAGGTTTCCAACACCGATCACTTGCTCCCAGCCAAGGGTGCTGTAGTTACCATCTCACTTCATCTGCAGCATATGAATGATTGAGCAAGGGCGGGCAAAATTTGGCAGTGAAAAGAGGAGGTGAGGGAGAAGAGACCTCTGAAGGATTTGTACATACAGAGGTTCTAAGCCTCTGTTTCACTGTGGAACGCACAGCTTTGGAGTCTACTGCCTGCGCATTGGCAGTAGCAATCTGGGCTGGCTGATGGCAGGCAACAGCAAAGGCCCTGGCAGAGGGACGGTGGTGGGAGTATTGTGTACAATTGTGAGTACCACATTATAGGGAAGATGTGAACTCATTGGAGAGAATGTAGAAGTGATTTACAAGAATGGTTCCAAGAATGAGAAGCTTCAATTATGAGAACAGATTGAAGAAGTTGGGACTGTTCTCTCTGAAGAAAAGGCTGAGAGGGAGATTTGATAGAGGTTTTCAAAATCACAAGTGGGCTTGATAGAGTAGATAAGAAGAAGCTGTTCCCAAGTAAAAAGAATGAGCGGGCAAAGCTTTAATGTAATGTTCAAACAAGGGTGATGTGAGAGTAACTTTTTCACATAGTGAGTAGATAGAGTACAGAAAGCATTGCCTGGAAGTTTGGAGGAGGTAGGTTCAATTGAGGCATTCAAGAGGACATTGGATGATTATTTAGATAAAATGATGTGCAGAGATATGAGGAAAAGTCGGAGATTTGCACTGAGTACTAGAACTGACACAGGCACGATGGGCCAAATTGCCAATTTCGGCACTGCAACAATTTGGTGACTCTGTTAGGAGAGTGCTGTCACTCTGAAGTCAAATAGCAGCTTAGTGGTCCAAGGAGCCACTGATACTCTCCAGGTGCCATGCCTCAGCAATTTTTGAGACATTGCAAGTTCATGTGAAAATTGATATCTACAGCCTTGATGACAGCAGTTTTAACCTCTGTAGCTTCAAACTGTGCTATCACAACAGTAAGGTGAGCATATATGATTTGTCAGAACTTCTATAATAATGCTTAGACTTTGTGTGGCTTTGCTCTTGCTGCAGTAAATGCTGAGATATTGGCCATCAGACACTACATGATGATCGGGTCTATGAGAATCACATGACATGAGCCATCACTTCTAAGCTGGAAAGAATGGTCTTCAAAATTTGTACTAAGCAATGCACAGGACCTGTGCATTGTCCATGTTCTTTGACAATGACTGCAGGCTTTCTGCCTTTCCTAGGTCCAAGTCATTTTGATTTTTTTTTTAATTAATGTATTTTTCTAATTATCCTGTTCAGAGATATTGTTACACCCCCTCTGGAACAGGTGGGACTTGAACCCGGGCCTCCCTGGTCCAGGCAGGGACACTACCACTGCACCACAAGAGGGCCCCCTCCAAGTCACTTTAACAGCACCTGCTCAAGGAAAAATGCACCTCCTTTTTGAGAGGTGCAGGCTTTAAATAACAAAGGCGAGCTGGAATTCCTGACTTTGCAGCCCCTACTCAGGTGTTTAGCCACTCAAAATTTACATAGTGCTAGCTGCACGTTGCAATCATGTAAATGAGCGTGCAGCTCAAAGTTTGTGTGAGCCTGCATTAGAATGAATGGTGAATAGAATTAATCAGGCATCTTGATCCCCACATGTTTTCAGTCTTATTCAATTTTTACCTCCTTTTTGTCATAAATCCACTTCCAACAATATTAATAAAACAATATCAAGTTGCCATCCTTAAGGAATATTTTCAATGCCAAACTATCTTTTGAAAGAATTATACTCTAACATATTGCCCGATTGTCCGTGGAAGGTTTCACAATAGGCAGTATGCAAATAATTTCAGCCTAAACTTGAGCAGAAGTACACGTTACATAAATAATACAACTGAGTGCAGTTTGCTGCTTGACATGGGGAATTATATTTAAAATGGAAATGTTGACCCATGTTTGTGGCACTTCTGTGCAACGATGGTAAGAATGCATGTCATGAATACTTCTTGAACTTTTGGAAACTCTGCTGTTTGAAATATCCTTAGTTTCTCTCCCTTCTTTTAGATGGAGAAAATAACATGAAAATTTGCTTTAGAAAGCATTACATAGCCTGCTTTATGCAACAGTGCACAGTAAAGTGCTTTGTTATTGCTGTCCTTTGTGGCAACCTGTAGAGTCTGAGAAAGATAAAAGACAGCTGTGACCTTCATACTGTTACCTGTCTTTAACCTTGACTGGAGGTCTCTCTAAAGAATGTTGCACAACTTTGTAACTGTTTCCATGATGATTCAGACTATTTGGAATGATCATTCAACTACATTTGGTTGGCAGATTTAAGATGAATGTGAGTAGTTTATCTATGGCTTTCCTTCATACTGTAAGAAAACACATAGCCTTTGTTCAACATCTCTGATTTATTAATCAGGATCTAAATTCCTTCCTTAATGATCTAAGGATTCATGGCACATTTGGTGGAATGTCAATTGTACGGATGTATCACAGCCAATTTTCTTACCAACTGAAATTTTAATGCTTAAATAACAGTACATACATGAATCCGTTTAGATTGTTGTATTCCATAATAAAGTAATGCATTTGTTCTGATACAGAGGTTGGTACTCTTTGGCCTGAAATATTGGATGCTGATGATCCAAGTGCAATTAATGAACCAGCGTACTTGTTAGAATATGTTGAGAGGTGAGCTGAAATGACAATTTGAGTTTGTGAATGTTTTCACTGTTCAAAGAATTATCTACTACTTTTAATCAATTATAGGGTTGCATTGATCTATAAAAAGAGGGATGTTTATGAACATGAAAAGAAAACAGACAAGTAATGAGATGTAAAAGTTGCCCATCAACCAAAAGGTGGCTCTTGACACCTCAAAAGGTTCTGGACATCTAGTTTCCTCCTGGCAACTGGTAAAATTGGAAACTTAATTAATAAGGCAAGATATACAGTTAATGAGGCCAATAATAAGCATTATCCCCCTTTAAAAGGTGTGTTGCTGCTGTCCAGTGAGAATCTCTTGACATCTGGACCTTGGAAAGTGAAGCTAATTGCTTCCAATGTTGAGAAAGGTCTTGCATGAATTCCCACATGATTCTCGCAGATTTCTAGCCTTAGCCCATGTTGTTCAGAGCTCTATAAGCTTCCACTCATAGTCCTCCATTACCTGAGGTCAGAATTGACAAAGAAGGATGTCGGACAGTAAGGACACTGGAAGGTATAAGCCTGAAGCCACAATTAAAATATTCTGTTGTTTCTGTTGTATGAGTCTGAAAGGGTTAATATTTGATTGCAAGAGTGATTAGGGATTTAGTGGCATTGTGGTAATGTCATCGGACTGCTAACTCAGGACCCCAGGCTGATGTTCTGGGGACATGGGTTCAAATCCCAGCTGGGCAGAGGTGAAATTTAAATTCAGCAAAAATCTGGATTTGAAGGAAAAAGCTAGCCAAATGATAATTGTGTAACCTGTTGTTTTAAAAAAGATCTTGTTCACTAATGCCCTTCATGAAAGGAAAATCAGCCATCCTTACCTTGTCTGGTCAACATGTGATTCCAGAAATGTAGTTGACTCTTAACTACCCTTTGGACAATTAGGAATAGGCAATAAATGCTGGCCAGGCGAGTGATGCCTATGTCTCATGAATGAATAGAAAAAGCACAGTCCACTGTGATGTCATGGGGCTCAGAGTAAAGACAAGTTTGTAAGAGACAGATCTGGAGCAAGTATGCTCTTAACAGTTTCTGCAATAAGGTAATTCGTTTTCATGCATCCTGTAAATAGTTGCAGTAATGGCTAGTATTGTCGTCTCTACGACTCCTCTACTCATGCTGGCAAGGTGAATATCCTAATCCACACCAAACTGCTTTGGGTTTGGAGGAACCCACTCATAACTGCTTCTAAACTAAAACTTCCACTTTTTTTTTCTAGATTTAATAAACTGTTTGATGATAAGCAATATAAGGCAGCTGCAATACATGTAGCAAATTGTCCCAGAGGAATTCTTCATAATTTGGAGATCATGAAAAGGTTTAAAGGTCAGTTATGCATTTGGTTCATTCATGTGTTTTATGCATCAAAATGGGGAAACTTAATCCTGCATCAGCTAAGTGTTTTCTTCTAGCTTTTCAACTTCAATAATGAAATAGGACAGTTCAGTAGTTCAGCAACTACCTCTGTTGGAATATTTCCTTAATATCATTGTATTCATTACATTTTGTGGAATCTCTTGAAAATTAGGTTATTACAGCAAAATATTTTAGTTAGGAAATGATTTACAATAGCATTCTCTTCCAGACCCAACTTTTTTGATTATATAAAAGCAGCACAGTTTCTTTAAAATAGCTCATTTAAGGACTCAAATTATACTTCTTCCTCAAAGACTACAATTAGTTAATTTATGTAACTACTATTAAACTGGCACATTCACAAAAATATAAAGTATGCTTACCATTCACTTGGACCCACATTGTCAAAGGGAATGCATGTTGAAGAATTGGTGTTATGTTGTAGTTTTATTTCTGACATATGATCCCATCAAGCACTATTGCCCACTGAGAGCTCAATAAAACCTAATCAAACTGAAGTCCATGGGGAAACCAGGTTATTATTAATTGCTTGTCATTTAATGAAATACCATAGAATAGTTGTATATGAATAATATCATTAAAAAACACTAAATTGATGAATAACGGATCCCAAAGCTCAAAAGTTGGCATCCAAGATGCACTCTTCAAGGGCATTTAAGAATGGGAAATAATTTTGGCTTTCTCAAAGATTCCCACGTTCCAGAAGTGAATTAAAACATTTACATTTTTAAAATTTCCACTGCCAGTGATGCTCAGAAAGCCTTCTTTAGCTAAGCAGCCAATCCTGAGTTACTATACATATCGCATTCCCACCATCTTAAAGTCTATCTCTGCTGAAGATCATTGAGAGCAAGGTCATTTTTCTTTGTCAGGTTAGCATGAATGTATGTTTTTAATCAGTGGATTAATGTATGATTTTTAAACCTGGAGTAGAATTGAAAATATCCCTGTGATCATTGCTTCATTATAATTAAATATTCAAATTAATGACACCAATTTGCTATATAGTTTTTTTTTACTAATAATTCTGAGATGGACAACAATAGCAATATAGTGTTTATCACCCAGTGATGGTAAGAACTGCAGATGCTGGAATCAGAGTCAATACAGTATGGAGCTGGAGGAACCCAGCAGGTCAGGCAGCATCAGAGGTGCAGGAGAGTCGACGTTTTGGATCAGGACTGGTGAGGGGGAAGGGAGCTGGGAAATAAATAGAGGGAGGAGGGGTGGGGCTGGGGGAAGATAGGTGGATGCAGGTAGGGAATGGTGGGGATTGGTCAGCGGGAAGGGTGGGGCAAATAGACTGGGAAGAAGGTGGACAGGTTGTGTCAGGTCAAGGAGGTGAGGATGAGAGGGAGGGTTGGACATGGGATGAGGCCGGGGGTGGGGAGATTTTGAAACTGGTGACTTCTATGTTCAGGCCATCGGGCAGAACATGAGGTGTTGTTCTCCAGTTTGCGTGTAGCGCCATTGTGGCATTGGAGGAGGGCCAGGACGGACATGTCACCGGGGAGTTAAAATGGTTAGCAACCGGAAGGTGGTAACACAGTGTGGAGCTGGAGGAACAAAGCAGGCCAGGCAGCATCGGAGGAGCAGGAAAGTTGACGTTTCAGGTCAGGACCTGCTGCCTGGCCTGCTGTGTCCTTCCTGTGTTATCTCTGACTCTAGCATCTGCAGTTCTTACTATCTCTGAGCAACCGGAAGGTGTTGTTGATCATAGCGTACAGAGTGCAGGTGCTCTGCAAATTGGTCATCGAGTGTGCACTTGGTCTCACCGATGTAGAGGAAGCCACGTCAGGAGCAACAGATACAGTAGACCAGGTTGGGGGATGTACAGGTGAACCCCTGTCGGATATGGAACGTTTGTCTTGGGTCTTGGATGGAAGTGAGGGGGGAGGTGCAGTGGCAGGTATGGCACTTCCTGTGGTTTCAGGGAAAGGTGCTCGCGGTGATGGGGTTGGTTGGGATTGTAGAGCGGATGAGTGAGTCATGGAATGAGTGGTCCCTATGAAAGGCAGATAGGGGTGGGGAGGGAAATATCTCTTTGGTAGGGTTGAATTGTAACTGGCCGGAGGATGATGCACTGGATACGGAAGTTGGTGGGGTGGTATGTGAGGACCAGGGGGACTCTGTCGTAATTTTTGTTGGGGGCGGGGGTTTGAGGGCAGAAGTACAGGAAATGCAAGCGATGTGGTTGAGGGCATTTTTGATCAATGGAGGGGGAAAGTTGCGGTCCTTGAAGTGGGATGGCATCCAGAATAGCTGGAAGTAGAACGCTCCATCTTGGAAGCAGACACAGTGGAGGTGGAGGAATTGGGAGTAGGGGATCGCATTTTTGCAGGAGGATGGGTGAGAGGAGGTGGAGTCAAGGTAGCTATGGGAGTCGGTGGGCTTGAAATAGATGCCGGTGCTGAGATGGTTACTGGATATAGAGATGGAGAGGCCCAGGAAGGGGAGGGCGGTAGTGAAGATGGTCGAGGTGAATTTGAGGTTGGGATGAAAAGTGTTGGTAAAGTTGATGAACTGTTCAAGCTCCTCATGGGAGCATGAGGCAGTGCTGATACAGTCATCAATGTAGTAGAGGAAGAGATGAGGGATGGTGCCAATGTAACAGCGGAAGAGGGGCTGTTCTACATATTCTACAAAAAGACACATATAGCTCAGACCCATATGGGAAAAGTTGTTGAGGGTAAGGACAAGTTCCGTTAAGCGGAGGAGGGTAGAGGGAGACTGGTTGGGTCTGCAGGAGATGAAGAAGTGGAGGGCTTTGAGGCCATCTCCTTGCAGGATACAACTGTTCAAAGACTGGATGTCCAAGGTGAAGGTGAGGTTTTGGGGGTTGGGGATTTGAAAGTCTTGAAGGAGGTGGAGGGTGTGGGTCGTGGCCTGAACGTAGGTGGGGGGTTACTGGACCGAGGGGAAAAGACAGAGTCAAGGTAAGTGGAGAGGAGTTCAGAGATAGTAGGAACTGCAGATGCTGGAGAATCTGAGATAACAAGGTGTAGAGCTGGATGAACACAGCAGGCCAAGCAGCATCAGAGGAGCAGGAAGGCTGACGTTTCGGGCCTGGACCCTTCTTCAGA
>NC_063340.1:43080038-43103677 GCF_021869965.1 Rhincodon typus | reverse complement strand
AGAGCAGTCAGGATTGTGGATTTTGGGAAGGAGGTAGAAGCGGGCACTCTGGGGTTGGGGAACGATGAGGTTGGAGGCTGTGGGTGGGAAGTCACCTGAGGTGATGAGGTTATAAATGGTCTGAGAGATAATGGTTTGGTGATCAAGGGTGGAGTCATAATGGAGGGGGCAGTAGGAGAAGGTGTCAGAGAGTTGGCACTGGTTTCCACGATATAGAGGTTATCCGCGGGTTTGATGGTGAGCTTGGGGTTGGTGCAGAGGCAGTGGAGGGCTGTGCGTTCCGATGGGGAGAGGTTGGAATAAGTGAGAGGGGTGGAGAGATTGTGGCAATTGATGTCTTGATGGCAGTTGGAGATGTAAAGGTCGAGGGAGGGTAGGAGGCTGTGGGGTGGTGTTCAGGAGGATGGGGTTTGTTGGAGATGAGAGAAGGGGTCAGCAGAGGGTGGTTTAGACTCACGGTTAAAGAAATAGGTGTGGAGGCGGTAGAAAAAGAGTTCAACATTCAGATGTGTGCGGAATTCGTTAATGTGTGGACACCATCACTAGAGAATACATTAAGAGTCAATCTAATATTATGCGATTGGAGTCACCCATAGGTCAGATTAGGTCATCAATTGAATTTTTATCGTAAAAACAGCAGGTATCATAGGGCTGTTGTGGCACAGTAGTAGTGTCCCTGCCTCTGGGCCAGAGGTACATGTTCATGTCCCACCTACACTGCAAATATATCTGTCTCAATATATTCAGACGCGTCAATTCAAAATATTTACAACATCTATTGTGGTCATTTTGATGCCAAATGATCAAAGTTATTTAATTGAATCTCTCAACTTATTATGGTGGAATTTGACCAAGCGAATTTGGGGTTAGCAATCTTAATGAAAACCAATGTAAAGGCTGTAGTTAGGCATTGTAGAGCCTTCCTTTTTTCAGAAAAAAAATTAAAACATTCTAACTTGCATGTTGCTGTATAGCAGTGAATGAAAAGACGTTTACTATAAAGTTTAAAAATATGCAGTAAAAGAAATCTGGTAATTTTTTACAATGCTTACCCTCATTGCTGACCTTACTGGCCCCCTATCCTGCTGTCATACCTTCAGCTATCAAACCATCCTGATTTCTGCTGGCCCTCCAAATTGAAGCCTGTGCCAATCCTTAACATATCCTTAAGCTGCCGATCCTCTAACTTGCAGCCTCTGCCACTCCTAAATTCATCCTCTCATGAAACCCCTGTTCCCTGACTTTGCTGCTCGCTGCTTCACTTTCCCAAACCCTAGCAGTGAGTGAGAGAGCTGCGGTGGCACTAGTACAATGGGAATGTGACTGAATATCTTAGGACTCTTGTGGCATTGATGAAAACAGCCTGTACTCAGCAGTTCTGTATCCAAGCTTTCAGAACTCTGAGCTTTGGAGCCCACAATCTCAGTGAAGGAAGTTCCTAGATCCATTCCAAAATGGTGCAGATTGGGTGATGCAGCCTGACGGAAAATGACTTAAACCAAATTTGGCAATTCTGAATGATAATACAGGGCCCATTGTCTGAATCATATTGAAATAAAGCAACATAAAATGTCAAATTTAAATGGAATTTTCTATATGTGAAAGATTTGTCTTACTTTTTCCCTTCAGTTTGAGGAATTATTTGGCTCATACTAACAGGCTCTCATAATGGAAAAACTGAGATTCAGAGCTAATAAGCAACTAGCAAACATCTTCATCCTTGCTCTGTTAAACATAGTGAATTTATTTAAGATAGGTCATTTAAAATGCACAACAATTGTGTACGAAGGTGTATTTTGTTCTTTGACCAACTGTAATAATAATTTTCTCCCTCAGCTGTCACAGAATACGAAGGGCATATTTCTCCTCTTCTGCAATTCTTTGAAGCTGTAATGAGCTCTTTTTCTGCTGTCAGACATTCACCTAAAGCAAAAATGTCATTGGAGGGAGTAGAATGTGCACTCAAGCAAAACCGACTGGATCTGGTCATTCACTGGATAATACAACAGAGGTAATATTCTAAACTTGGTAGAATCATGTTATTAAAAATGATGTTACTCATTACTGTACACGGCATAAGGAACATAGTTGCGTATTCCACGGATAAGCAGAAATATGACCTAGAGATGAAAATTCTATATCTGAAAATATCATATTTTGCGACAGTTCACTGAAACATTTTGATGGAGCAAGGTTGCAACAAGTTTGGAAAGAATATAAAGCATAAAAACTGCAGGAAACCATTAGGAAAATTACTGGCCCAAGAGTATATAAAACAGAGCAACACCGAACAGAATGGATATTTTATGTTTTGTTTATGTCAATCATGAAGATGATATTTGGTTTATCTTAAAATGAACTGAAACAGCAGTAAACACCAAAATGAATGAACTAATTTAGAGAACTATTTTGTATTAGCAATGGGAATTTTGATACAAGTAGGAAATCTAGTAGCGAGAGTGCTGAGCAAACTAATTTCACAAACCAAAGACATGTAAAAATGTGGGAAAATATAATTAAAGTAATGAAATATTAGGTCAGCATGAAGTAGACTTCACCAGTGTGAGACAGTGGCTGAGTATGTCTGGGAATTTGGTTTAACGTGGTAATTTGGTGCAGAGGGGGAGGAGATACTTCAAGTAAAGTTTACTGCAAGAAGTATAGTTTGCTGAGTGGAGAGTTTGGTCCAGGGTGGAGAGGAGGTGCTTTTTCCTTCTACTCTTCAGTAAGTTCATTGGCTGTGAAGAAACTGCAATGAGGAACAATCTTTAAATTACTGTAGAAAGCTTATTATCTTTACATGAGTAGTTTATACTTGGATTTAACTTAGAAAGACTAGAAATAAGGCTACATCAAGGCAATACAGTAAATAATCCAAAGCAGAGCAAGGTTAGTATAAGGAAAATAAAGTTAAAGCATGGCAGTGCAACTCATTGAGTGTAATGTGTGTGAAGACAAGGAGCCTACTGATGTCCTAAATGGCCATATGTGTAGAAAGTGCTGCCAGAAGCTCGAGTTCCAGGTTTCAGAATTCAGGTAGTAGCTGGAGTCACATCCACAAGGCTGAAAGTTATAGAGCAGTTACTGGTCATATTTGTAAGGGTAGGTGTACATTGAGGGTTCATGGTCCATGTTGGTACCAATGTCTTTGGTAGGAAGGGACATGTAGTCCTGCAACCAGAATCTAGGAAGATAGGTAGAAAATAAGGAAGCAGGACCTAAAATGTAGTATATCTGCAGATTACTCCCAGTGCCATGTGCAAGTGAGTACAGAAACAGGCAGGTTAATGCATGGCTGGAAAGATGCTGCAGGAGAGAGGCATTTACATTCTGGGGACACTGGACCTAGTTGTGGGGAATATGGTACCTGTACAAGCTGGGCGGGTTGTACCTGAACAGAGCTGGAACTGACTTCCTTGCAGGGAGTTTTGCTGTTGCGGCTGTAAGGGCAGTAAAGTGACTTGGCAGGAGTGCCAGGAACAAGAGAGATTAGAAAATAATACCAGGATTTGCAAAATATTTGGAGAGATCGATAGCACTAGCATAGAGAAAAGCAAGTTAATAGTTGAAGCCAGAGTAGGGATGATGGAAAGAAGTAATGAAGTCTAAATGAGGGTTAGTATGCATCTCTGTGTTGTGTGTATAGTAAATAAGTCCACTCAATAAGATTCAGGAGTTACAGGCACAGATTGCTTTGTGGAAAATATGATATTGTGGCAATAACGAAGACCTGGCTCAAGGAAGGCCAAGACTGAATGTTAAATACTCTTGGGTACAAGCTGTTCTGGAAAGGAGGAAGCATGGCAGTATTGGTTAAGGAGAGCATTGTAGTGTTGGAGGAAGAGGATGTTCAGAGGGTTCAATGATAAAATCAGGCTAGTGCTATGGAACAGAAAGGTGCAGAGACATTGCTCAGTTGTGGTCTATAAACTAAAGGGAAGACTGTAGAGGAACAAATCTATAGGGAAATTACAGAGAGATGCCAGTATTATACAGTGTTTATAAAGGAAGACACACAATTACCCAAATGTAGATTGGGGTACTGGTAGTGTAAGGTGTATGGAGGGCACATGTTCCTAGACTGCATTCAGAAAACTTCCCTACAGCAGTATGATTTTAGCCCAACAAGAAAAGTTTTTCCTGGTTCTTGGAATGAGGTGGGCCAAGAAGATCATGTGCCAGAGAGGAATATTTTGAAGACAATGATCAGTGTATTGTTTAAGATGATGGTAGAGAATGACAATGGTCAATCCAAAGGACGAAAAATCTATTGGTGGGGAGGTGACTTCAGTGAGGCAAGAACTGAACTGAACCAGGTTGACATGACAAAAATGGTGGGAAAAACTGTAAATGAGCAATGGGCTGCCTTCAAAAATGAAATGATTCGGTTAGAGTCAAGACTTTTTTTATTCAAAATGGAAAGGTAAGACAAATCCAGAGTTCCTTGGATGACAAAGGAATACACCCACTGGATTTGATTTGTTTGCATCTTAGTCGCATATTTTTACTCTGGAGTCAGGTCCACAAGACTCAAGCAACTTCCTGTCACCCTAAGCCCAACTTCAGAAAATCTGTTTTGAATTGACCAAGAGCCACGTCCATTATAGGTAATGGAACTTGTTCAGGGTATAAAAGGAGGACCTGTAAGGAGTTCTTGTTGTGAAGCAGGAAGTGGTGTTGATACCCAGACGAAACATTAATCAAGAGTCAAGTGAGCGCCACTTGTATTTGTTGTTAGCTGGTTGCTGAAAGACATGGCCTGTCATGGTTTTCCAGCAGGAAAATATGTTCCCATTCACATTTGACACCGGGAAATAAGTTTGTAGTTTACATATCCATTGTTCAGAGGCAGCCACAAATGTGAAAGGACAGATGTATGCAGACAGTTACAGTTTTCTCTTCTGGGATGGCAAAAACGTTAGTGAATCCGTAACCTATCATTACCACAATAGGAAACATGTGAACTCACAGTCTGATTGGCAACTCCAAGTCTTTGGTATGGAGCTATGAATACCAATGTGCATTTTCACAAGGGGTTAAAACACTTGAATGAAATGGTTGTTTCCACATGTGTTTAATTACTTGAAGGAATTTAAATATAATGTTTTTAATCAATAAGGGGGTTTTTAAAACATTGATATTTTCAAAGGACAAATTTATTCCATCTCAGCAAATGGCTCCTGAGATCCACCAACAGTAGACAGAATTGATATGGAGGTGTAAAGATGGGGTGGATTAGGGCTGGGGGAGTATTCATTGCATTGGCATGAGTTGTATTAACTTGGCTTAGAAGCTAGAAAGGACCATGAAGAGTATTTAAAAGGGCATAGATTGGCATGAAGGTTAGAGAGGCCAGGGGAAGTGGTAGAGAGGTATAGTTTGGTTTGAAGGGTATGAAGGGCAATAGGTGGAAAAGGGACATATGCTAACATGATTGAGTCATGGAAAGCCTCTAGGGAGTGAGGGCTACAAACCTGTTTTGTTTTTGTTTTAATGTCTTTTTAAAACTGAAATGAAGCCCTGAGTTGCCAAGACATGGCCTTCACAAAGCTCATTTCACATCAGGCAGCCTCTGTGCCTGCCTGTGCTGTTTCCAGGGGTGGAGAACCTGACTCTCATCAATACCCACCCTCTATGTTCAGTACTAAGAAAATCGGGACATCTGGGATATTTTCTGCTGCATTGAGTTAATGACGTTGTGAATGTTTCTGATTTTGTACTCCTGACTCAGGAGTGAACAATCAGCTCAAAGAGTTGGTAAAAGGAGATATATAGGTTAAGTAAATGGCAAAAAATTGGGAGATGAAATATAATGTAAGGTTGACCACTTTGACAGAAAGATTATCAAAGCAGAATGTTATTTTAATAGAGAGATACTGCAAAACATTGTAGCACAATGGTGTTTCCTTGTACATGAATCACAAAAAGCTGGCACCCAATGCGGCAAGTGATTAGGAAGGCAAATAGAATGTTGACCTATATTGCAAAGCAGGAAACAGAGAAGTCTTACTTCTTACTTACTCCTGCTCTCATAAAATTATCCACATTGATCCTGTTCACAAACAACAGCCAGTTGCTGTGCCGTAAATCTATTCTTGATCATCAGTACAGTGAAGGATGGTGTCACATAAGTACTTTCAAATGACACTTGCACAACAATAACGTGCTCATTGCTCAATGTCACTGTGTTAGGGTGTCAGCCCTCATTGGGGCCAAACATGAATAAAAGAGCTGAATTCAAGAAGTAAATTGAAAATGACTGTCATAGAGTCCTATAGCAGATCCTTTTGTCTGACCAGTCCATGTCGAACTTAATCCTGAACTAAATTAGTCCCGCTTGTCTGCTTCTGGCTCATATCCGTCCAAATCTTTCCTATTCATGTACTCATCGAAAAGTCTTTCAAATGTTGTAATTGTGCCCACATCCACGACATGCTCAGCAAGTTCATTCCACACATGAACTACCCTCTGTGTAAAAAAAAAAATTTGCCTGTCATGTCTTTTTTAAATCTCTCTCCTCTCATCTTAAAAATATGCCCTCTGGTGTTGAAATCCCCCATCCTAGGAAAAAGACACTTAACGTTAACCCTATCTATACCTCTCATGATTTTATAAAATTCCGTAAGGTCACCTCTCAACCTCCTGTGCTCCAGTCAAAAAAGCCCCAGGCTATCTAGCCTTTCTTTATAACTCAAATCTTCCATACTCGGCAACGTCCTGGTAAATCCCTTCTTGGCCTCCTCAAAAGCCGTTAGTAAAATTGAAGTCAATGGAAATTTGAGGAAAACTCTCCGTAAGATGTAGGAGCAGAAGTAGGTCATTTCAGCCTATCGAGTCTGCTGTGCCATTCAACGAGATCATGGCTGATTTGATAATCCTCAGTTCCACTTTCCTGCCTTTCCCTATTTACCCTCGATTCCCTCACTGATTTAAAAATCTGTCAATTTCACCCTTGAATATACTTGATGATCCAGCCATTATAGCCCTATGCAGTAAAGGATTCCACAGATTTACTACCCTCGAAGAGAAGAAATTCCACCTCATCTCTGCCCTAAATGGGCAACACTCTTACTCTGGACCTAGATCTCCCACAACAAGGAACAGCTTCTCAGTATCTACCTGTCAAACCCTCTAAGAATCTTAGATGTTTCAATAAGTTGTCTCTTATTTTTCTAAACTCCAATGAGTACAGGCTGAGCCTACTCACCTTCACATTGTAAGAAAAGCTCTTCGTTCCTAGATCAGCTAGTGAACTTTCTCGGGATTGCCTCCAATGCCAGTACATCTCTCCTTAGAAACGGGGAGTAAAATGCTTCACAATATTCTAGGTATGATCTAACTAGTGCTTTGTACAGTTTTCATTCAAACATTCACTCCTTCCACCATTGATGCTCAGTTGCTACAGTGTCTACCATCTACAAGTGCACCGAAGAAATTCACTAAGGCTTCTTAGACAATATCTTCCAAACCTACACTCCATATGATCTAGAAGGAGAAGGGCAGCAAATAAGTGGGAACCCCATGACCTGCAAGTTCCCCTGACTGGGAAATAGGTCACTAATTTCCTTCAGTGCCACTGGGTCACAATTTTGGAACTCCCTCCCTAGTGGCATAGTAAAGTGTACCTACAGCAAATGGATTGCAATGATTCAAGAGCTCACCCCCACCTTCTCAAGGGCACCTAGAGATGGGCAATAGATGCTGGCCCAGCCAATATCGCCCACATGCCATGAATAAAGAAAATAACCCTTGTAATGAACAATAACATTCTATTACCTTTCCTAATTGCTTTTTTTTTTGCATACTAACTTTTTGTGATTCATGCACACAAGAGTGCCCAGATCCCTCTGCATTACAGAGCTCTCCAATCTCTCGCCATTTAGATAAAATGCTTCCTTTTTATTCTTCCTGCCAAAGTGGACAATTTCACATTTGCCATATCTTTGTCTGCTCACTTAACCTATCCAAATCCCTCTTCAGCACCCTTGTGCTGTCTTCACAACTCACTTCCCAACCTGTCCATGTATTATCAGCAGATTTAACGATCATACCTTTGGTCCCTTCATCCAAGTAATTTACATATTTTGTAAAAAGTTGAGGTGGCAGCACTGAGTTCTTTCGCACACCACTCGTTTCATCTTACCAAGCAGAAAATGACCATTTATGCTTACTCCTTGTTTCCTGTTAGTTAGTTCCTTCCCTGTTGCTAGGTCAAAATCCTAGAATTCTCTCTTTATCTGCACAGTTGGTGTATCTACATTACATGACTGTAGTAGTTCAAGAAGATGACTAACCAGCACCTTCTCAAAGGACTGGGCAATAAATGTTGTCCTTGCCAACAGAGCTCACGTCAAATGAATGAATGATAAAAAAAAAAAACTTGGATCAGAAGGTCCAGGTTCAAGTTCCACCTGTCCAGAGCTGTGTGACAACATGACTGAAAAAGTTGATTTTAAAAAAGAAACTAGAATCTTTTAAAAAAAAAAACTAAATAAAATGTATATTTATACTGCAAACCGACAGTAACTTAATATGAGATTGTTGAGTCAGCTCAGGCAGGAGCTATTTCGTTCCATTCGTCTAGCCTGAATAATGGCCCTAAAAATGAAGGGCATGTATGTTAACTACCATTCCACAGTAGAATTCAGAATGCAATAAACCAAATCTGGACAAAGGTGGACACAATTCCAGATAACCTGAACAATTATACTGAAGTTCTCTTCTTAATCAGACTTCCTCTGTTCAGATGATTGAAATATCCAAATTCCCAGGAAATTCAAACTAAAATTTGCAACTTCTTAGGGTCTTTAAGAAAATTATTTGAAACTGCTGTTTATCATGCTTATATAGTTGTTGCGGCTAATCTGAATATTCTTCTTGGCTTATCACAGTAGTGAGATAGGTAGATGGACAGGAGGCTAGAGGAACACAGCAAGCCAGGCAACACTCGGTTAACACCCGAAACATTGACTGCTCTTTTCTTCCAGATGCTGCCTGGCTTGCTGTGTTCTTCCAGCCTCCTGTTTGTCTACCTTGGACTCCAGCATCAACAGTTTTGTTTTGTGTCTGATAGTAGTGAGATATTCTGGGACAAGAGCTCAGGAGATGTAATGCACTCCATGTAATTGTTAGAGTGATAATAGCTTCAATTTTTCATGTCCTGAAGCAGAGTCTCTATTGTTTAGACTTCATAAGGGAGGTGTGGGAAGGGTGTCCTGCACTATAGCACTTCTAAGTCTGCAAACGTTATTGTTATTTCTTGTGCCCTGCATAACTTAGCATTTTAAAGAACCTAACAATAAAACATTGATGTAATCAGGGAGGCAAAAGGTAAAACAGAATTGAGGCAACTTTATTCTGCCACCCTTTCCTATTCCACTGTTCTTGGATGTATTCAGTGTACCCAGCCATTTGTCAATAAGCTGACCACTAGGGAGTAGTAAGGTAACTGAATCTCCAGTATTGGTATTAAAAGGGAATTATGTAGTATCTAGGATAACACAATACCTTGTGAGAAATTCCGCAGGGCCAGGGATGTGGGGTTAGGTCAACCTTCATCTCAGGGCCTGATTCAAATAATGTGCTGTAGACTCCAGATAAACAGCCAGGAAGGGGGACAGGTGCTGCTCCTAGCCCGTGCATCTGAACCAAGAAGATGTGGAAATGCGATGGAAAGAAGTAGGATCAGAGAATCTGATAGCTTGTTATTTCAACAGACCCTATGACATGGTAAAAATTAAGGTCTGTATTTTACTGCTGCCTTCATCCGATTGCCTAATACAGTGAGGTGAGGAGGTAGGATGAATTTAAGTCCAACTGTAGCAAAATACTATCTATTGTACACTGCCCAATTTTCATTTTTGTTCACTTCAAGGGACCGTGTAATAGACAGCTAATTTGGGTGCTCCATATTTTTGTTCTAATATTGTTATGTTTTGGAGCTGAAGATTTCCATTGCATCAATCAAAGCTTTCTGGAGAAAATACTGTACTGTTTATATGATAAATCATGCAGCATACTAACAATTCAGTTTGAAATTCTGGGTGATATTATCATTAAATATCTCTGGTATCTGATAGCTTGGCTGTGTATACAGCACATTGAAGCTATTCATGACTTGCAACTTCAAAGATAATGCACACTGGTTAACTTATCTTCACAATATTCAAAAATATGCTAAACTAAGCAGAAAGTAAGGGGTAATACGCAGTTTTCAGTGGGGTTAATGCAAAATGAATGAAAGCAGACTGACTCCCACAGCAAATTTTCTTTTCTGTTGAAGTCGGGTAGGTTGTATAGTCAGCTCCTGATCTGCTGTTATGTACATGTTGTTGAAATTGAATTTCACCTCTTAAAAACTAATAATTGATAGCTCATTTTAGATATAACAAATGGAGTATATTTTGTTCCTTTGTCAAAAATCAAAAGGGTTTTCAATAATGTTTTCTTTCTCTCTCTTGTCATCTCTAGAGTAACATGTTCTGAAGAATTGGGAGACTTGATTTACAATTATGGAGATACTGAACTACGGAGAATGGACACATGCATGGGCCTGGCTCAGATTGTCTATGATAAATGTAATGTGCACAAGAAAGCTGTTCTGTGCTTGTGCGGGTGTGGGCAGATTTCTGGAGCAATGGCATATATTCATGACTCCAAAAAGTTCAGCTTGGGTAAGAACTTGAGAAGGGATTTAGTTATAGTTTAGTAAATGTGATTAATATTGGAATAAGAATTTAGATGGGAAGTTCTTTGAGTGGTTAATTATTAAAGGATCTCTTCTCTCTATTGCTTAGCTTTAAACAGAAATATATTCTACTGAAAACTCTCATAGTCATAAACTTTATCAGTGTAAATTTTTGCATTTAATTGGTCTCAGTCATACCTGTTTGATTCTTTAAAACTTTTGACTAGAGGCAGTCTGGGAGCAGAGATTTCAAGGCTTATTTTCCACATTATGGTACCTGCCAGAACTGCATTATAACAAGTATCAGAAGGGGCAAGAAGGTCACAGAGTAAACATGACAATGGAGGAGGCAGTGGCATGGAGACATGTATTCAAATCCCATCATGGCAGTAGCAGTATTTGAATTCAGTGAATAAACCCGGAATTAAAAGCCAGTGTCAGTAATGGTGACCTTAAAACCATTGTTATAAAACACAACTGCATCACCATTTTATCTCGGGGGAGGAAATTTACCCTGTTTACCTGATCTGGCCTATTTGTGACATCAGACCCACAGCATTGTGGGTTCTTAAATACCTACTAAATGGCCTATCAAGCCATACTGCTGCAAAAAGATCAATAAAGAATGAAATTGTACAGACCACGTGGCATCAATGTAGGTGCTGAAAATGACAAAGGAAAATCTGGCCTTTTCAACTCTGTAAAGTCCTCCTAAACAATATTGGGGCTTGGGCCAAAATTGGGAGAGATGTACCTCAGCCTAATTAAGCATCAGCCTTACATTGTCATACTCATGGAATCAGATCTTATAGATTGTATCCTAAATACCATCATCATCCCTGGACATATCCTGTCCCAACAGCAGGTAGCTTGGTAGCACCAATCCTGAAGGCCATTGTTGCTCGACTGGGTCTATGACAGGTTGGGAGGGAAGAATAAGAGGGAGAAACCTACTTGTCCTTGTCCTCACCATACGATATATCGCAGATGCATTTGTCCAGGAAAACATCAGTACAGAGACAACCACAAATTTCTTTCGGAGGTGAAGTCCGATCTCACATTGAAGATACTGTCCTTTGTGTTGCATGGCACTGCCACTGTGGTAAATGGTGTAGATTTCATATACATCTGATACATTGGGCATTGATGAGGTGCTGTGAGCCATCGTAAGCAGCAGAATTGTATTCAACCAATCTGTAACTTCAGAGCCTGTCATATCCCCCATTCGGCCATTAAGCCCAGGGATCAACCCGGTTCAAAGAAGAATTGAGGGAAGCGTGCCGCAATCACCAGCAGGCCAACATTAAAATGAGGCCATTGATCTTATTTGCATTCAACTTCCTTTCTAATGTGGAGGTGTTGGGTCCTTTTCACATGATTCATTGTGACTTATAACAACTCTTATGTGAAAGCTTGAATTTACTAGAGCAGTGGAAGAACTTCCCCTTCAGACACAGGTGAACGATCCATCCAAGGCAATTATCCATAGTCTTTCCCACTCCACAAAGGAATTTAAACAGTCTGTATAAAAGGACAGAGCCATTGAGATAAATTCACATAGTTTTTATGCCCAAATTCCTCAGGAGAAGCTGACCTCCTTGCCTGATCTGTACGATTTTGAACCTCATTGTATTGAGAAGAGTGATTTCTTGCCAAAGCATTGAGAAAAAGAAGTTTATAGCACAGGCAGAGGTAGTCCAATTAATTCTGTTCGTGCAAATTTGACAGTAAAGCAAATCAAAACCGATCTCCTGTTCTCTACACATTCAAATTTCTTCTGCTTCAAAAGTTTTATGCAATCTTTCCTTAAAAGTTGCATAAGCCTCTGTTGAGACTGCCTCCTTTTGCAAAATGATTAAGAGAATGCAATTTATCTTGGGCAGTAGTACAAAATGGTGTTATCTTTCTGATACGTTCTGTCACATGTTGGTTTAGTATCCAGTTTGATGTGCTGTCAGTCTGTCTTGCATTGACCCTTTCTAATTTCTTATGTTTTAATTATTTTCCGGGAAGATGATTATTTATTCTTGTTGAACAAGTGCCCAAACGCTGAGTTAATTCAGTGTCTGACTCATGAATGGAATGGAAAGCCAGCAGTTCTCTCAACTGGGATTGCTGTATTGTGGCTCATTTCAAATGATCACGAGGAAACTGGATTCCATCTTCTGAAAGAAATATATGATTCGGGTCAAGGTAAGCAGACAGCTAGATTCATTTAACTCCTTTATCAAATTAAAATATTCCAATGCACTTCACGGGACAATATCTAAGAATTAGGGAATGTTTGACTCATTCAAATTGGAGAATTCAGAGGGTTCCGCTGCAGTTAAGTAAATAGTTACCTAGGAAAGGTTGGACTATTAAATACCTAGTCTAAGTCCTAAGCAACAATTCAAATGTCCTGCCAACTTAATATACACAACAATAACTATACCTTCCTCAGGACCTTTATACCCCCAAGACCCTGACCTCACTTCACCCCTCTACCCCTGGGACCCAAATTCCCCTGCCAGCTGACCTGGCACCCACACCCCAATTCCTTGGGATCTGTGACCCCCACTCTACCCCTATGCCCAGAGCAAAGACAAACATAGATATCCCCATCAGATCAGATTTTGCCCACCACCCTGACCTATCCTAAAAACTCCACCTTTTACCTGACAACCTGCCTTCCCAGCACCCAAATGTCATATTTATCTGTTGTATTTACTTTTCACAAAAACTGCCTGTGATGCGGGACCTTTAAGTCACAAGTTATGGCAACAGACTTTTTGAAAAAGGATGCATTGTTTGCCATCCCTCAAATGTCCTGACAATTATGTTAGAATAAAAGTACGGCTCCATATTTCTAAAGGAGTCCCAACTGGAAATGTGAAGCTGTTTCACTATGTAAAAGAGAAGGAATGGATTGTGATTGCTACTTCTTGGAAAATCCAGCCCATTAACTCTCTTTTTTTTTCCATAGATGTAATCTGACCTGCTGAGTTTTTCAAGCTTTTTTTTGTTCAGATTTAGACTTCCTGTCTATGCAGTATTTTACTTTTGTATAAGCAAAAGGAGGGTGTTGGGTGAGCCAGACATGATATGAATCAGAATACAGCAGCAGAGTTATTGATCAGCTTAAGTTTGTTCGCTTGATCAGCTTAAGTATGTTAGCTTATAAAATGGGAGACCAGTGAAGAAAACAATTGGAATAGTTGAGTCTGAAAATGACAGACGTTTGCATCAATATTTCAGCAGCTGTGCTGAGTTTGGGGACAGCAAGGCAATATTACAGAAGTGGATATAGACGATCTTTGATAGAAATAATATAATGTCAGAACTTCAACTGTTTCACAACTTACTTGGGTAGCACAATGGAAATCTAGCCTTACTATTCCCTAATTCATCAAAAAAGTTGAAGATTTTAGAATAAGTACACAACATAAGAGTATAAGAACTAGGAGCAGGAGTAGGCAATTCAGTGCCTCAAGCCTGCTTCACCATTCAGTACAATTATGGCCGATTTCATGTCAGCCTCAAATCCACTTTCCTGCCCATTCACCACAACATTTCAACCCATTGCTAATTTAAAAACCTGTCTCTTTCCTTCTTAAATTTATTCAATGTTCAGTCATCCACCATACTCTGGGGTAGTGAATTCCACAGTTTTATGACCCTTTGAGAGAAGTAATTTCTCCTCATCTCTGTTTTAAATTTGTTACCCCTCGTCCTAAAACTATGACTTCTCATTCTAGATTGCCCCACAAGACAGACATTCTCTCCAATAAAAAAAACTGGATGCTGGAAGTAAGAAAACAAAAAGAAATTGCTGGGAAATCTCAGTAGGTCTGGCAGCAGAATAAATGTTTCAAGTCCAGTGATCCTTCTCCAGAACAGAGGAAACAACCTCTCTGCATCTACTTTGTCAAACCCCTTTAGCATCTTTTATACCTCAATTAGATCTCCTGCCATTCTTCTAAACAGTTTTTACATGCTTGCCATGGGTATCAGGTTACTTGCTTTTCAAAACATGCTTTATAAAACTGTTGTACCTCAGCCTATTTAAGGGCTTAAAACCATTCTTTCTCATTTCAGTCCACAATCTTAAAAAACACAAAATTAAAAAGACACAGTCCTTGCAGCTGAGAGTCAAATAGAATGATAAAGATGTTTCTCTAAATAAAGCATCAAAAACAATAATTTTTGTAAAGTTACAATCACTTCTTTGTTCTCATTCTCCAAGTTCTGTTAATAAAATCCAGATGCTGTTGCCATATTTTATGGCTTTATTGGTTTAGTACGACACTTTCAGGGAATTATGCATTCAGACACCTAAGCCTGAAATTTTCAAGTTTACACATACCCAAGGCCAGAAATCTTATATTGACTGTCACATATATTACTAGAAAAAGCTGTGGGTCTACTAGAACCCGTCAGTGGCAGCTGTCCTGTAAGAGGATATCTAAGGGTCCAAATGGGAAGGAGAAAGTACATTCTTCTCATGTCCACCTCAGACTAGATCTTCCTCAACAAGGGAAGGACAGGACTTTACAACTTCTGATATGCGCCCTTTATATGGGGAACATAGCGATGGATCTGTCCACAATGGCCCACAACCTACCAAACAGCTTGGTTCAGATGAAGCAGAATACACCTTCTAGGGAATAGGCAGCTCAAAGAGCCACCATCATGACAAATTCCAGGATAGGGATGCGCAGTAGGCTGATATTAGAGTAATGCTGATTAAAGTATTGAATGCAAGGCTGGATGAAGGCACAGAGTAGAAACATTGGTAAATAGGTACAAAGATTTTGAATTCAGTGTTTTGGGAAGACAGCTACTGAATGTCATAAAAGTTCAAAGTGATGAATGAATGACATTTCTTGAAGGACAATATGTGGATAGTGAGGTTTTAACCAATTTAGACTTTATGCATTGAGAATTTTAGAAAGATTTCATAGACATTCTATGGATGAAAGTTCTGTTGACTGTACAAATTCAAAGTCAGAATAATGAGATCCAGATTTCTATTAATTTCCTCTTATTATAATAATGGAGTAAATCTAATAGTGATATCAATGTTGTGGAAAAATGCTTAAAACTACTCTCTTATTGTAATAATTTACTTATTTAGATGCTATGGAGCAAACTATCCTTAATGACGTTAACTGTACATTGGAAAATTGGCAGGAGATTGCAGATAAGTGCAACACTCACAACCACAATGCGTTGGCAGACAGCATTTTTACTGTGCTCACATCACAAGAAGGAGGAACTGCGATAACAATTACCGCTGAAGCTGATAGTGATGGTGCAAAATTAATAGAACATATTTTTTTGTAGCTCAGATTCTTACAGCAAATTTTACAAAGCTTGTTCTTCCCTTAAAACAATGCATGTTTTAAAGCATTCCAACTAAAATATGGCAATTTTATGAGATGTTAAAGTCATTTTTAAACTCGTAGTTTTTTTACACATGGTGGCTTATCACATCTTAAAGACATGCTAGTGTGCTTTATGATAAATGGGTTATTTTTAAAACGTTATGTTGGCAAACGCTGCAGTCAATTTGTACACTCCAAGACTCCACAAACAGTTAATAAATGAGTGATTAGACAATCTGTTTCTTTTGTTGTGGATAAAGCATGAATGTTGCCCAGAACATTGAGAGAAGTCCTCACTGTTTCAGTATGCCATTAGAGTATTCAATCCACATGAATAAATAGAGGGAATTGTAGAGTGATTTCTCTTCTCGAAGATTGCATTTCTGACAATGCAGTGTACTTCCTCAACAATGCTGCAGCCAGATTATGTGCTTATTTGTTGTACCCACAATCCTCTGTCACAGAATTAATGGTGGTACTAAAATGAGTGAAGCTCATATTTATCTGATAAAACTTTACTTTCTATCCTCTGTAATGTGTTGTTTAGTGTCCATCTTGTTGCTGTGAATTAAACACCAAAACTTGACCTTATACAGTTTTATTAGCAATGTGGAGAGATTCCAGCCACGCAGCAAGTTCCCAAATGACATTCATTATTGCTTGTTAAATGCCTTGTTAACAGCCAGTTTGCCATGAGTTGTGATTTTACCAAACTTGCCATATACCCTGATTGTTTGGCCTGTCCCAGGGGCATTCACTGGAGGAAACCAGGGAGAATTCTGCTCAGTGCAGGAATAGTGTTACAGGCTGACAGAAGTCCTTTTTCCTTAACACTTGTGCTGCCATATTTCAGGAGTTAGAGGTCCAAAAGTAAAAGAGGAAATGTAAGTTTCGGGATCAGAAAGTGTCAGCATAGATTTACAAAAGGGAAATCATGCTTGCCATCTATATGAGTTTTTTGAGATGTAACTAGGAGAGTTGATAAAGGGGAGCTAGTTAATGTGATTTACTTGGATTTTCAGAAAGCTTTTGGACCCATATAAATGATTAGCATGTAAAATTAAAGCACTTTGGGTTTGGGGATAGTGTACTGATATGGATAGAGAACTGTTTAGCAGACAGGAACCATTAGTAGCTGGCAATGGGTTGTTTGTGGTAGCAACTCATGTGATAATATGGCTTGATGTGTTGGATTCGGGGAAAGGACATGGGAAAAAGTGCTCAGACCCTAAAATTATTGAATTCGATATTGAGTCCTGAAGGCTGCAGAATATCCAAGCGGAAAATGAGATATTGTTCATCCAGCTTGCACTGAGCTTTGCTGGAGTACTGCAGCAAGCCCGAGACAGAGATGTTGGCCAGTGTCGGTGGTGGTGTGTTGAAGTGGCCCGCAACCAGAAGCTCGGGGTTACTGTTGCATTATTGTGACAGAAAGTAGGTATTCGGCAAAGCAGTCTGCGTTTCATCTCCTCCCCAGTGTAGACCCAAATCCAATGTGTACTCCCCAAGGGTCATGGGACCTGAAACATTAAATCTGCTTTCTCTCCACAGATGCTGCCAAATCTGCTGAGTTTCTCCAGTTACTTATGCTTTTGTCTTGCCCAACTTGGCCCAACCTGACCCTGTAGCTATGGCTCAACCTAACCCTGCCAGGTCTGGCCTGACCCAAACCAAGCCCCTAATTACCTTTATTGCCTATCTAAAACCCTACCCTTCCTCAACCACATGGCACACTACTCTCTCACTTACTTTTCCTCAGTAAAATTGCTTTTGTGACTTTTCAATCCTGAAATGTGGCAGCAAATGTTTTTAAAAAAAGGATGTGTATTTGCCTGGCACACTACTCCTGTACTGAATGGGTTTATGGGGCAGATCCAGTTAAGTTTTTGGCCAATGATAACCCTGACACCTTGATGGTGGGAGTCATATGACCAAGAAAAATACTGTTGAATCCCGAGAGGAAATAGTTAGCTTCTCAATTGTTAACAAAAAAGTTACCTGACATTTGTGTGGCACAAATAATGTTTATCAGCCCAAGTAATTGTTCAGGTCTTGCTGCATGCAGACACAAATTAACTCAGTATTTGAGGAGCTGCTATTGAAACTGAGACAACAGTGTTATGAGACATCAGCAAATTTCCCCAAATTAATCCCCATTTTGATGAAGGGAATAAATAATTCAAGGATTCCAAGAATATCTATTGAGCTCTCTAAAAGTGTGAAAACTCAGAAACGTCTATAGTGTTGAACAGGAGACAGGAGGGACATTAAATGGAATTCCAGCATATTTGCTTCGTACAACAATGATTCACCAAAATTAACATTTGCAGCCATTTTGTTTGATTATGGTAAAGCAATGTGGACATTTCCATTTTGAGGCGAATCATCTGAACACTATGAGGGAAACATCTTGAGACACCACTGCTTCTCAACAAGGACACAAGGGAAGGCATCTCAGGATTAATGTACTGAACAGGCTATTAAGAGCCAAACATTCAGTGCCAGAAACAGAATCTTTAAACACTTCAAGCCTGCAATAATAGTAGAAATCAATCTCATTTTTATCTTCATTGTAGGTTTTACCCTTACTAGCTATAAGTCTTTCTATCTACGTTCCATTAATAACTTCATTACTTTTTACTTAACTAACATTCATCAATAGTTATGTAATAAACTAATCTTTTATCTTGTTTAAAACAAGCAGTGCTTTGGTTATTTTTAAATTCAAACACTCAAAAAATAAACAGCACCACATGTGAACTTGTATAAATTCTTTGTTCATGGACCACTGATGAATCATCTGAATTTGATTTTGATACTACCATTCTGCAGTCTGATAGAAGACCAGCTTTTTGATAGACCCGTTGGTTACCACCATCCTCAATTTGTTGCTGTCAGATCCTTCCAGGGCTCTGTTACAGGATTTTACAGTCAGCAAGTCAACAGCCAACAAGTGCACAAACAGTAATTATGTCAACTTTGCCATGTTGTTTCCAGTCAGAGTAGGTGGACGTTTGGGTTTCTAGCTCCGGGGCTTTGAAAAAGTGCAAGGGATCTTCAATGCACAAACGTGGCAATCCAGGCACCATCCACAGATATTCATGAGCTGTAATGCTTTCCATTTCAAAAATGTATGGCAGGTGTGCAATCACAAAAACATATTCCTGCAGACATGAACAAGATTCCTGAGGAGCTGCGATGGTACTTCCACTTGGTGGCAGCCCACATTCCATCATATCTTTGGCCCTGGTTGTGGCATGTCAAAGCTCCATCCAATAAAGATTAAGAGCATTACAGTTGATGTCAGCTGACTATCATTTATGTGATCAAACTATCTGATGGCATCCTGAAGATGCACTTCAAATACCTAGACTACTTGGGACTCTTCCTTCTGCACACACCAACCAAGGTTTGCAAAATGATCATGGTGTGCTGTGCTTTGCAGACCTGCAAGAAGAACAAGATAAAGAGTTCAGATCCTCTGAACGATTCCAGAGAAAAGGCTGATAAGCAGGGCAATGCAGCACCAAGTTGCTTACATCGCTGTCAAGAATGCCCATTTTCTTTTCAAATTCATTCCGGTAACACCAGTATGTAAAACAGCCATACTTCCTGTCAACATGCTCCCCCCCAATCAACACTCCTCCACACCCCCATCATTCCCAAAAGCAATATTGCCAAAGAAACATTGTTGCAAATGATCAACCATTCCACAAACATTCCCTATTGATCCTTGTAATTTCTTCTTCTTCATTATCAAACAATTTAAAAGGTAACTTGCCACCCAGTGACTAAAAATGGGCAAAACAAGAAAGTGGTGCAAAATAGTAATGTTTGAGCTTTAACTAACAGCAACGGAAACTGAACAACATTACAATTTCTCACACATCCCTTACATGTAAATGTGGAATGTGCTTTTGAATTTCCCACTGAATTGCCCCTTGATTCCAAAGGGTCTCTAGGTAAATGTTTTGGTCCATATAAACATTTTTCATATGCGAACTGTATACCATCACAAGTTTCCAGCTAGTAAAGTATCTTCCAGTATGTATTTTGATTAAGTCAGCTGATATGTTTAAAAATAAACTATCTAGATGCCAAATAGCTTCCAGTGGATGCAATCATTCTTGATTGAATGGAGGCACTGGAACAATTTTTATTTGTAGAACCATCAAATTATCATCTCAGTGAGTATCCACATAGACTTGGAAGGTCCCAACTTTAATCCCTGCTTTGTATCAAAGTTAGATGCTTTATGGGAGTACCCTGATTCCTCTGAATTTGGGGAGAAAGTAGAAACACAAGTATTACAGTTTCTTATATATGTTAGAAACATCTCCGCACAATCCTAAGAGACAGCATTATCGAGGTGTTAATTCCTGCTGTACCACAAACAAACATTGGTCACTGATTCAATACGGTTATTAATAAATAGGAAAACAGAGATAACAGTTCTGACGAGTTCAGTAAAAACCTATGTGATACATCCATCTCCAATATGACACACCCAGTCTTTTTTACTGCAGTAAGAGCTTTGCAGAAGCCTAGACAGCCCTTACCATCTTTGGCTGTCTTTCTGGTATCACAGGAGCTGAAAGCAGAGTGAGTGTGTGCAAAACAGATCACCAATACACAGCTGGAGAACCTGCAACATAACTCTGACTAGCAATGTCTTTCCTTTTCATGTACCACAAACAACCAGTCTTGCTTACTTGTACTCCGTAAGTCACTACGCACTCTTCTTTGGTTCACTGGCTAACGCGTTTGCAGTGGATTTCTCTGAGTTTATAAGAGATTATGTCAGCAAAAGTGTGTGATGTGCAGAACAGGGAATGTTAATTTATTGTGGTCAGTATATCCTCGCTCACACAAAAATGAGAGCATTCAAACAGGTTCCCACCAAGTCACATAACATCCTGACTTGAAAATATACTGTCATTCCTTCACTGTTGCGGGGTTAGAGTCCTGAAATTCCCATGCTAATTAGACAGTGAGTACACGTCCACTGCATAGAATGCAGTGGTTTAAGAAGATGGCTCACCATCTGCACTCAGGGGAAATTAGGGGCGAGCAGTAAATAGCCTCATCAGCAGATCCTTGCACCAGAAAACAGTTATGATTTGAGCAAAGAGTGTTTTTCACCAAGTTGATGGCCTTTCACTGGTAAATGATGTTTATCTTGAAATGCATCTCCAGGAGAAGGTTCAGTGTAGAGTCAATAATGCAACAAGGGAAGAACCCAAGCCAGCAAGGAAAATATAAACAAAATGAGAGAGGTTATGCCCCTGAAACTACTGGACTCAATGAGTCCAGAAGACTGTAAAGGGCTTAACTGAAAAAGTGAGACACAGTTCCTCAAATTTATATTGAGCTTCAATGGAGCTATAGGCAGCTAAAGACAGGCAGAGTGATGGTAAGGTGGATATTTAAAGGTCGGAATTCAATCAAGCATGCTGAAGTGGCATGCTAGGAGTACCCACACTGGATATTCCAACATTGGGAAAACTTTCCCCAATTAAAGTTTTCAGAAAGATTTGTAGCCCTAGTTGTGGATGAGGTTGTGGACATGTTCGACGAGGTGGTGGGTTTGGTTGCAAACGTTCCGTCATCTTGCTACACGATACACAATACAGGAGGAGGCAATGGTTTAGTTGTATTATCACTGGACTGTTAATCCAGAGACCCAGATAATGTTCTGGGCTCCTGGGTTTGAATCTTGCCATGGCAGATGGTAGAATTTGAATTCAATAAATATCTGGAATTAAGAATCTAACAAAGACTGTGAATCCATCGTAGATTGTCAGGAAAAGACCCATCTGGTTCACTAATGTCCTTTAGGGAAAGAAACTGCCATCCTTATCTGGTCTGGTCTACAAGTGGGACAGAACACCGACGCTTCACCGGAGGCGCACTGATGATGTTACCTAGCAAGGTGATGAAACGTTTGCAACCAAACACACTGGCTCGACAAGCATGTCTACAACCTTTCCCCAATTAAGTTGGAGCTGGGAAAGGCCTGATGTGTGAATCATATTTGTTGGAGCTGGTACGTCAGTTGTGCTTGTGCAATTTGACACCAATTTTCTCTGAGCCTGCAGGAGTTCAGAAATGGCTCAAGGAGTTAATGGAACTCAGACGAATCTCCCGTGCCTCCAGAAGGCTGCTCAGCAAATCCAGTCAGTGGCATTATTAGTGAGGAGGTCCCTCATTGACAGGTTTTGGAACATTACTGGCAGTGACTTTTCTGGCAAAGGAGAGCTGTTGTGCTCTGATTGGAGGGCTGGCAGCTGTCTCCTGTGGGGCCCGAAATCACAAGGAATATCCAGTGCAGGCCAGTTGAGTGACTGATAAGCATTTCATTTTGTCAGGCCTCCACTCATGGAAGTGGCACAGAGTTCAGCTCACTGCAAGCTCAAGATCACACTTGTGCATTTAATGGAGGTGTCCATAAAGCAGTCAGCAAGTCTGTGCTTGCTTTCTTCATGATGTGGAGGTGCCGGTGTTGGACTGGGATGGACAAAGTCAGAAATCACATGTCACCGGGTTAGAATCCAACAGGTTTAGTTGAAAACAAGCTTTTGGAGCCTTGCTCCTTCTTCAGGTGTTAGTGAGAGAGGTAGTATCAGACACAGAATTTATGAGTAAAAGATCAAAGAGGTGGCACAGTGGCTCAATAGTTAGCCCTGCTACCTCACAGCACAAGGGACCTAGGTTCGATTCCACCCTTGGGTGACTGTCTGTGTGGAGTTTGCACATTCTCCCCGTGTCTGTGTGGATTTCAGCCGGGTGCTCCAGTTTCCTCCCACAGTCCAGAGATGTGCAGGTTAGGTGGATTGGCCATGCTAAATTGCCCAGAGTTCCAGGAATGTATAGATTAGATGGGTTACAGGGAAAAGGGGGACGGGTCCGGGTGGGATGTTCTTCAGACTGTCAGTGTGGACTTGTTGGGCTGAAGGGCCTGTTTCCACACTGTAGGGATTCTATGATTTTATATATAAAACTGATTAGGATGTATTCAACAAACCGAAGATGCTATTAAATCTTTAATCAGTTAGAAGGTTTTAATTGATTAATATCTACATATAAATCCCCGAATTTCTTTCAAGTCACTGCCCCGAGAGAACGAAAGGCTCTATCAGTGTAAAGAAGAGGTGACATTTTAGGTCAGATAATGCATGTTAGGTTTGAGGCCTTGTTTACAATCTGTGTGCTTTTTGGAAACAACGTAGAATGTATCTGTAAATACAAATTCAAAAGTGCGTGTGTGTGTTGTCGCACTACAGGTGACCCCACCATACTATACACTCACACATACATACATGTACACACTCTCACTCTCTCACACACACACGCTCTCTCTCACACACACACTCTCACACACTCTCTCTCACACACACTCATTCACACACACACACACACTCTCTCTCACACACACATACGCACACACACATACACACGCACACACGCACACACACTCTCTCTCAAACACTCACTCACACACACACTCACTATCTCACACACACATACACACACACACTGTCGCACACACACACACACCATCTCACACACCCACACTCTCTCTCTCT
>NC_063340.1:43058285-43079538 GCF_021869965.1 Rhincodon typus | reverse complement strand
TTCAGTAACCAACTACCATATAACTAACTAAAAAGAAATTAAGCAAATAAGGCTTGTGGGGAAAAAGGAAGGAAAGTGAAGTTGAGGATTAACAGATCAGCCGTGATCTTACTGACTGGCACAGCAGACTTGAAGGGCCGAATGACCTACTTCTGCTCCTATATCTTGTAGTCTTAACATGTTCCCATGAACTGCTCTCTTCTGAACTGAACTCTGTTCTCTACTCTGAAGTTCAAAACAAAGCTAATTGCTTAAAAGTGTTTACTCTGCCTCTCAAACCCGTACGTCTTCTTGGAACTGGTACACTTAGGCCACTGTCCAAATGACTTTCTGACAGGTTTTAAAAAGAATTTCACAGAACTGACCAAAATTTACTTGAGCCCATTTTTAAAACAATCTGAGTTCCAAGAAATCACAATATGTATTGCATAAGAACTAAGAGCAAAAGTAGGCAATTCAGCTCAAGCCCACGCCGCCGTTTAATACAATCATGGCTGATCACATTTTGGCCTCAACTTTATTTTCCCCACTACTGACCATTACCCTTCAACCCATTACTAATTAAAAATATATGTCACCACCTTAAAATTTCCTCAATGTCTCAGTATGCACTGCACTCTCATGTAATGTATTCCAGATTCACGATCCTATGAGAGAAATAATTTCTTCTCATCTGTTTTAAAGCTGATACTCCTTATTCTAAAACTATGACCTCTTGTTCCAAATTGCCCTACATGAGGAAACATCTGTTCTATGTCTGCTTTGTCAATCCTCTTTAGCATCTTTTTTACCACAATTTTATCTCCTCTCATTCTCCAAAACTCCTAAGAATATAGGCCTAAACTGCTCAATCTATCTTCATAAATCAGATGTCTCATCTCTGGAATCAATCTAGTGAACCTCCTCCAATGTAACTACACCCCTCCTCAAATATGGGGACCAAAATTGTACACGATACTCCAGGTGCAATCTCACTAATGCTTGGTACGGTTGTAGCAACATGTTAATGTTTATACACTACTCCTTTAGCAATAAATGTCTAAATTCCATTTGGTTTCCTTATTGCCTGCTGTATGTTCATACCTGCTTTCTGCGATTCATGCACTAGATCACCCAGATCCTTCTGCATCAAAGCATGCTGGCGTTTCTCTCCATTTAGATGATAAGTTGCCTTTCTAGTCCTCTGACCAAAATGGATAACCTTACACTTATCCATGTTAACCTTCATCTGTTAAATTTTGGTGTATTTACCTAACCTATCCACATCCATAAGGAAATGTCTTATTTCTTCATTAGACACCATTACATTACACACAATCCATCAGAGTAAAAATGCCCAAAGATGTTATTTTGGCTCTGGAAGGAAACTATATGGTAAATATCTTGTTGGGTTTCTTGACTTTGGTACCCATGTCTTACCTTCAAAAACTACTTGTTTTATGGAAATAAAAGCCTGAGTTCCATCACAGTAACACTGTAGTGAAGCTGCAATGTCAGAAAGTGATGCAGCCTGTTTCCTTGTGTAAAATCTTAATGCTCAAATATACATTTTCACGTGCACTGCTTGGTTTTGGCCTCTGCCCCAGCATCATCCTTCAGCTAAGAAAGCAACCCAGAGACCTATTCCAAACATGTTTAAAAAGCAATGTCACCTTGAATAAAACAAAGAACTGCAGAAGCTGAAATCCAAACAAAAACAGAAACTGCTGGAGAAACTCAGCATGTCCGGTAACAGAGACAAAGTAGAGTTAGAGTTAATATTTCAGTCCAGTGTTCTGAAGAAGGGTCACCGAACCCAAAACATGAACTCGGATTTCTCTGCACAGATGCTGCCTGACCTTCCATGTTTATCTAGCAATTTCTGTTTTTGCCATACTTGATTACTTTACGAAGAGATGTGCAAAGGTCAATCGAATAGGACTTCCATCCTATTTTGCTCTCCCCTCCCATGTCTAACGAAGCAGAACATCTCTGAAAGAAGATGTATTACAGACTGCAAAATAACAGAAAGAAGAATCAGTGCCACAATAATATGAAGAGTAGCACCAGAGGTCCAAGATGATGGCGGAGAAGTGACATGGTGTCCAAGCTCCTGGCCTGGGGCTCGTCTGCTTCCATCTGTTTTCTTTGTTTCTTTTTACTTTTGCTCTTTGGAGGCCTTTTCGACATCTTAGCAGGGCAAGAGTGGACTTGGCCTCTCAAACATGTGCGGCAGGAGTTGGCTTCTCGGAGAGAGCAAGCCAGGGCTGAGGAGAGTGAGCCCTTGGAAAGCTTGTAACAGCAGTGACTATAGGCCCAGCAGAAAGAGACAGAGCATTGTAGCTTCGACGTTGGTGGGCGAAGCGCAGGACTCAAGGCGGTGGCGATGGCATCAGTTTTCAAGATGGCAACGGCAGTGATGGCAGGGCAGCCTCTGCAGTCAGCGGAGAAGGCAGCATCTGCACTCGGTGAGCGATGCGGTACGCCCAAAGCAGTACTCCTGGCTGATTGACGGAAGCAGTGCTTGCTTCAGTGGCTGTGTGGTAGGTCCAGTGTGGTGCTCCTAGTGGCACAGCAGTGGCAGTGGTCGTGGCCCTGGAGCGGGACTCTTGGAACGGACTGTGATAGGGGGGCATTGCTGGGCATGCAGCCCATTGTGGAGACAACCCCCAAAGTCGAGCGGAGCACAAGAACGGAGAAAGAAGTCTGTTTTCAGTTATATCTTAATATTTTCTGCAAGTCAAAATGGCGCCAGAGCATGGCGACATATTACACTCTTCACTATTTATTTGTTAAATGCAAGTGACAATAAACCATTCAATTCAATTAAAGAATTGTCAACATTTAAAATAGAATGTACTGAAGTACTAAGGAATCACTTCACTGCTACCAATGTACATCACAATGCAATTGTAAAGCAAAAGATTGGGGGAGAAATAAAAATGCACAAAATTTAGATGTAGATATTTTGAAAGGAATAGGACAAAAAGCTATTACCTAGTATAAGATGAAGCTTGGTGTCCGTTTGGAAAGCATAGTGCAACGTGACCAGAAAAGGAGACTGTCGAATATGTTCTAACACTTGCCGTTCTGTCTTGATGTGCTCAGTTGTTTTTGCTTTTTGTACAATGGAAGCCTTCTTAAGCACTTTCATTGCATAGAGTTTGTTTGCATCATGGCCACTAATTTTTCTAACCAGGAAAACTTTCCCATATGCTGTGAAAGTATAGTAAAACACAAGAATAAACAAGTTATTAATTGTAAAGCATCACTATTTTCTCCTAATAGTTGTTTAAAAATCCTAAATAGCAATCATTATAAAGTAAGATTTTGTGCCAGTCTTTACAAAAACATAATAGATAGGTAAGAATTTATCATAGATCACAAAGTCATAGAGCTTGTTAGGTCTTTAGTACGCTGCACCAAACTAGATTGGTCACTGTCACTCTTGAATTTGTAAAATGGCCTAAGGGAAATGCGCTTTTATTCTTCCTTCCTTGTACATTTTGGAAAAGCATTCAGCTTTCATACTCCATCTACACCAGTGCAAACATCAGAAACACAAAATACAAAGGGCTACTACCAAGAATTGACATCCAATCTACTCTGCAACACCGTATGTTTAGAACAGTAATGTTGTACTGTTAGGGTGCAAACATTTATTTTATTACAGATATTCAATGTTAAATTTTTGTGCAAAAATATATGTTTTGCCTCATTAATAGATTCATTGTAATATGTAGTTACTGTATTCAGTTTATACAGTTAATTTGAGAAATCTTGTGGCGCAATGGTAGTCTACCTTTTGGCCAGAAGACATGAGTTCAATCTCTATCTGCACTGGAGAATGTCATAACATTCCTGAATAGGTCAATTAAAAATATTTTTTAGGGCTCTTGTGGTGCAGTGGTGCTATTCCTAGCTCTGGGACAGGCCAGAGTTCAGGTCCTAACTGCTCCAGTGGTGTGTCATAACACGTTTGAACAGGTAGTTTGAAAATATCTACACATCCAACTTGTATAGGAGAAGCTATAATATGAAATCTATCCTATAACAAACTAATTCCTCTGTAGCATTAAAATGTTCCAATTGCAGTAATCTAATGCACTTCAGTTAATTGCAAGAGAGCTCTTGATATCTCAGCAATTATTTAGATAGTAGCTCACCCATGCAGATTACAAGGATTCTTTTTCCTGATTGCTCCCTGGCAATCCCTGCCAGGAATTCATGTATTTTGGCCTGAAGCAATTACTATGTCTCCTTGAGGTCAAATATCCTTAATAATCACTGACCAATAATGACCAATTGGGCAAAGTACTAGAATGCAGCTAGTGCCTGTCACACTGTTCCAGCAAAAAAAAGTAGCTGATTTAGCAATGGTGAGCATTAAAGTAATATTTGAGACATTTTTATTATCAGAAATGCATTTTAAAAAATTACACAATTGTTTTAATAGCTCGTTAAACTGGGCTCAGTTCAGAACAGTATAATTGGGTCTTTGTGCAACTGGGTTGTGCAAAAAAAAACACAGCCAGAGTCAGGCTGCTAAGCATTACTGATAATTTTTGCAGGAACTGTCCACATGCTGATACAAGGTGAAGATAGTTATTGTAATAGTCAAGTTAATCTTAAATTAATCTTTTGGAAGAAATTATCACACTGAAAGCATGTTCTGTAATTTAAAAAGATGCAGAAGATGTCCAAAGTTTTGTGAAAGGTATGTTTGCACTGAGTCAAGTATATACACCTGCAGTCTGATGAATGGGGTAGAAATATCTGAAAAATGGCATGTTCATCTCCACTTCTACTTGTAAGTAATTTCTCCCTCTGTTAACATTGACTCATGTCGTGTAAAAAAAACTTTATTCCCAGGCTCACTGCTAAGCATCACTGAAGCTCTAGAAGATCTTTTGAGATTTGACATGTCAATGAGTTGTCTCTTCCACACTCTGGTCAACTATTTGGACTTCTACATTTCACACTTTCAACTTCAGTAACTAATTACTGTCAGTGTGATGTAATTCAATTTTAAAGCTAGGACCTGATTAGTAATTCTCTTAAACTTTAGACTTCACCAACCTTTTGTAGTTGGGCTGAGAGATGGGAGGGCTTGTAAACTGACTGAGGAGTGTACCAGCAGGCAAATCTGACATCTTCCCTCTGCCTTGGGCACAACTGGAATGCCTGGCAACTAGGCAGCCAATGTGGCGATTAAGGGCCCAGTGAAAGACCAACTCCCATCACCACCGATATTTTAACAAAATGGACTAAAAGGGAGACCACAAGGGCCTCTTAGTGGGTTCTGGAATGGGAGGGTGTAGACAGTAGTCCTTCTTTATGATAGATCATGGCCCAATGAATGATCCCTCTGGTGACACCAACTGCCCCTGTGACCGTAGCCCTGGCCCCAGCTCATTACAGTAAGCTCAAACTTTGCTTCCTTCATCTTTTTTCTTGATTAGATAGTGGTCCTGATAGCAGCATTTTAATTATCCACTGCTGGTAAAAGGCTGCCCTGAGTCTTGCCATCAGGTGGTACAGGACCAACTCTCACTTCCTGTCCTGGCAATGAGAATTTTTCTATCATGGAAGAATTTAGCACTTTGTTTGCAACCTGGAAAAAAAGTCAGATCGAGAGGCAAATTGTCAGCCAGCATGCAAATGAGGGATAGAGATCGAAAGATCTGGGGTGCAATTGTAGGCCTTCTATGCAAGAAGGTAGGAACGATTGGAAGGCTGCATCCTACTATGTATATATAATTGAGTAATAGTTGATCTCATGTAAAAGTTGACCCCTGACCTTTGGGCAAATAAACCAAATAACTTTTACTTATTAATTGCTCACTACTGAAGTCAAACTTTAACTGGTGCTAATCTTCTCAATAACAGAATCATAGAATAGCACACCAATGAAGTTGGCTCTTTGGCTAAAGTTGATATGCACAGGCATATGCTATTCATGATCATCACCTGACTGGTCTTTGGTGAGGTCACACCATTCGCACCTTCTGAAGAGACAATTTTGCATAAAGAAAAAACATCAGATACACAGGCCAGTTCGAATTTAAAGCTGGTGAAACTGCAGAGCAAATAAATAATTGAGCAATTCAACAATTGAAACTCCTCTCACCCCACCCCTTGATACCAACCCAAAAAAAGACTACTTTGCACACAGCTCTTCGAGACTGTGCAGTCTGGACCTTCAGCAATGCTCCCCAGCTCCCTGAGGCTGTTGGTCCCCGACTGGCTGGCACCCTGAGTCAGGGAGGGTCTTCAGTGGTGACTCTCCTGATTGGGCAAGAAACTTGCTAGACAAGTGTGCTATTCTATGATTCTGTGGATGAGAAGGTTAGCACCAGTTTATGTTCGACTTCAGCAGTAATTAGTAAGTACAAGTTATTTGGGTTATTTCTCCAAAGGCCAGGGGTCAATTTTTACTTGAGATCATCTATTGCTCAAATATATATATACACTGTGGGACGCAGCCTTCCAATCTTTCCTACCTGCTTGTCTAAAAGGCCTATGATTGCACCCCAGATCTTCTGATCTCTACCCCTCATTTGCATGCTGGCTGACAATTTGCCTTTCAATCTGCCTCAGTACTTATTTGGTGCTTGATCAGGTCAGCGTTCTTGCTGGTGGAATGGGGATTAAGTGCTTAGGGCAACACTTGGCACACAGAGCACTAAACCTACACTGAAGTCTCAGGCACTTTTGACTTTTATACAAGAATATACATTAATTGTGGACTCTTGTGATACAGCAGCAGTGTCCCTACCTCTGGGCCAGGAGGCCTGAGTTTAAATTCCAACTGCTTCAGATGTGTAATACAACATGTCAGAACAGGCTGATTAGAAATATCTAATGTTAATTGTCGGGAGTTGCGAAGCAAATATTCTGTAAGGGCATCTTTATTCAGGATGCAGTAGTTTTCAAGTCCCTTCAGCCACTGGGTGTCCGAAAACCAAGAAAACATGATGTGAGTTAACTTAAAAATAGCACATTAAATAGGCGGCATTAAATATTTAAATCTTTTGCCTGCCTAACTTGTCCCATCTCTATATAAACTGAAGTTAATGGTTAGAGTCATGATTCAGATTAACATTTTAACATCTCACATGATCCAACCCACCCAATTTTGGATTTCTCCCCTTAATGTTTCACTAATGTATCATAAGGAAAGGAAATTCCTTTTAACAAGCATTCAACTTGAACTATTTGCAAACCTCACTCAGGTGGTATTAATATTTACTTGTGAGATAAAGCTACGGATGCCCTGCAGCCATACTAGTTTGAAAACACACAATCTCGTCTGATCTCGCAAGCTAAGCAGACTGGGGCCTGGTTAGTACTTGGACGGGACACTGGCTAAGTTTACCAGGTGGGGAAGAAAAAGGCCCTCTTGTGGCACAGTGGCAGTGTCCCTACCCCTGCACCTGGAGGCCCAGGTTCAAGTCCCACCTGCTCCAGCGATACATAATAACATCCCTAAACAGGTTGATTAAAATATTTTTAAAAAACTACAGTTGCTGACCACATCACCATCAAGTGAAATCCTATTCTCCCCTCATAAAAATACATGCAGTTCCTGCAGAGATCACGCATAATGATTAGGAGCACATTATTGTCTGATTTTTCCTTGCCTAGCCCAGTGGCACAAATTGACCTGAACAGATCAGTATATTCAGTACAAAATGCAGGTTGAACTTGGAATGGTTCATTATTTGTGGTTTGTTAAGCCATTTTTTTTTTAAAGCACAAAACAAACAAACAGATACAAAAGAAGCTTCAGCTAAAACTCACCTCCTGTTCCCAGAACTTTCAGTAGCTCAAAGTTTTCTAATCCAACTCTTTCTCTATGTCCAGTGAGGTTAGCTGCCAATTAAAAGTACAGGATGAAAATAGCAATATAGAACACAGCAATTCAGTTATTCACAAAAAAAAATAAATGTGGTAAGACTGTTGATCCATTTTTCCCCACACTGTTATCAAGATGGAAAACTTTCTCTTATGAAATGTGAGGTATTGACATACACCATCCTCAGAATACATTTGCTTTATGACCCAGGTTCTGGTCTATGATTTTCAAGTAGGAGTTGCATTTAAAGATTTATATGGTGTTCCATGTGGAGATCTAAACTGTGGGGATATTGAGAACAGAGCCTGAATTCAATGTAATCAAGGCAGAGACTGGCTCAAAAGGTAAAACCATCAGGAAGGGAAATAACTTGGAGTAAGGAAACTGCTATGAAGGCCAAAAGTAACAGATGATAGGAAGGGCTCTCCATAGTCAATAATACTACAAATTAGAAGACACAGAGCAGACACAACTTATAGCTCCTGCTTTGTGCAGAATTGACCATGGGATGTAATTACATGAATTTTGATGAGCCTTTTTCTATATTTCTGTCCAAACTCAGCTATATATCACCAAACTCAACTGCCAACTGGGCAGAGTTCTCAACGCAATTAAAATAAACATAATTCATGCTATTTAACTTTAAAAAGCACATCATCCAAACTCACTGCTATGTCACCGACATCCTGCCCTCTCAATGGTTTCCTATTACATCACGGAAGGTCAGCGTCACTATCTGCTAAACCTGCTCAAATGACATTATGCTCTGCATCATCAGTCAGTAGTAAAATAGTCCGTGGCATCTGCACTACCAAAGGTACCTAGAATGATGGTGTCAACTGCGGTCCTTCTCAACTCCCACCTCAATCTCATTCTGAAATATGGTTTGGTGGAGGCTAAGAATGGCATGACCATGGTTCTTCTGCTTTCCATCAGAATTGCCACTTACCTCGGACCAATCCTCCCCTTATACATCCAGATTCCCTAGAGGTGGTGTTGGCAGGACAGCTTTAGGTCAACTAGGATTAAGAGGAAGATAAACTTCATGGCAGCAATGAATAGTCACCATCACTTGATCTGACACCCACAGTCATTGCAGTTACCAGCACTGCATGAACTTCAGAGCCTAATCTTGAGTCAGAATCTGTGTTATTCAGCCATCGGGCAAGACTGCACTACAGCCAGGAACTTTGCCAAATCCCCAGAGGGTGAGGTATCAAGTATGTTACGATGTTGCAGAGAACTCATGATGATTTTGAAAGGGCAACATAAAAATGGAATGCAGATGATGATGGACAAAAAAGAAGTTTGGTGTATTACTGTCAAAGAGCTTAGTGGAACCTGGCTCTGGTGTGACAGAGCTTGGAACCTACCCTTTCCAATTTCCACATGGTGATGGCTAATTGCATAGTAGCACTAGTGCACAAATCCATGGAGCAATTCCATTGCAACACGAGAAAAAAAGCCTCCCATTGTCTCAGTGATCTAGTGGTAACTGAAATCAAGGTCACAAGATCCAAACTTGGCTGCATTGCAAGTTCACACTCGACACCATGGGTGCAGATCTCCATGCTCAAACAGGTCCATATTTTTTAACAGCAGTCCAGCAACCTGCCCTTCAGCAAATTACCAAGACTGGTGAGCTGCCACCATGTGACAGCAGGAGCGACAGAGTGACCTCAACACGAAGACATTCATCGTATCCAATATCCTGTAACCTCTCAGCCAGCCAAAACTGCTCTACCCATGGTAAAGGTGGCGCAATCTGAATCTAGGCCCTCAACGCCTAAAGATGCTTGACTGCATCATGGATGGTCATTCACAATTCCGCACACACAAAGTCAGCAGACTTTCACAGACATATCACAATCACAGAGATAGCATTGCATTGGAGCACTAGGACAAGGAACCACACCTCCAAGACAGGCACAAGAGCTACTGTTGATGGAATTAGATGGTGTTGTAAGATAAAGATGCTTTATGCAGATTTGTGTTTGTCCTTCATTTAATTAATTTATTGAATGTGGGCATTATTAGCTGGGTCAGTATTTATTGCCCATTGCTAGTTGCCTTTGAGAAGGTGGTGATGGTAAGCTTTCTTCTTGAACTGCTGCAATCCATTTGGCGGAGGTACGTCCACAATTCCATGCAAGATGGAGTTTCAGGATTTTACCACACCAACTCTGAAAGAATAGATATATATTTCCAAGTCTAGATGGTGAGTAGTTTGGAGGGGAAATTGAAGGTGATGATGTTCCCATGCAACTTCTGCCTTTAATCTTCTGACAGAATTGGTTATAGGTTTGGAAGTGCTGTCTAAGGAGCCTTGACGAACTACATCAGTGCATCTTGTAGATAGTACACATTGGTGCTACTGTGCGCTGGTGCTGGAGGGAGTGAATACTTGTGGATGTGGTGCCAATCAAGTGGCTGCTTTGTTCTGGATGGTGTCAGGCTTCAGTGCTGTTGGAGGTGCACTCATCCAGGCAAGCGGGGGACATTCCAGGACAGAGATAACAAGGTGTAGAGCTGGATGAACACAGCAGACCCAGCAGCATCAGAGGAGCAGGAAGGCTGATGTTTTGGAGAAGGGTCTAGGCCCGAAACGTCAGCCTTCCTGTTCCTCTGATGCTGCTTGGCCTGTTGTGTTCATCCAGCTCTACACCTTGTTCTCTCAGATTCTCCAGCATCTGCAGTTCCTACTATCTCTGGAACATTCCAGGACAGTCTTGATTTGTGCCTTGTAGACGGTGGACAAGATTTGAGGAGTCAGGAGTGGAGTTACTCACTGCAGGATTCCTAGCGTCTGACCTCTTATAGGGGCAGTATTTACAAAGCTCAGTTCAGTTGTTTTGAATGATAACACCCCAATGTTGTTGCGGAGGATTCAGCGATGGTAAAGACTTGACTATCAAGGGATGATGCTTAGATATCCTCTTGTTGGAGACGGTCATTGTCTGGCAATGTGTGGTGGGAATGTTATTTTCCAATTGTCAGCACAAGCCTGGATAATGTCTAGGTCTTACTGTATTTGGGCACAAATGGCTTCAGTATCTGAGGAGTCAAATTAGAGCTGGAAGTTGGGTAAGCAGGCAGTGTGATCGGATGGAATGGTGTTTGCTTGGTGAAGTTAATTCAGTGGAAGTAGATTCTCAATACGCTTTCTTAAATGTGTACAGTTGCATGGAATCCATAGTGCCTCCTCCTTTTCCCAAGATAGCCTTCCTAATAATAACTGAATGGACGTAATAGTCAGGACGAAGCAGATTACCACAATCTTGGAGATCTTGTTTGCCATGCACTGTGCAAGCCCCCCGAACATTTTTGGCAGTGGAAGCATGATTTCAGGAAGTTTACTGCCTGCTCTATTAGGTATGAGTTACTCCATGGTTTTTAATTATAAGTCTGCTTGAGTTGTGAGATAGCAGAAGGGAACCCTAAGACATATATAATATGTAATTTTGTCTCTCAGCAGTCAGTCTCCAGCTCTTCTGGAAGGCCCAAAGATGGTGGGTAAGACAAGCCGGTGCAGAATGGGAAACATCATGGCATGCATCCACAAAGATGAAAGCTTTACTGCAGCCACACAATAATGGAATGCTAGATCATCTTTTGATGAAAAGTTGGCATGTTGCTTGGTATAGTTTGTTTTAAAAAAACAGGTTTCAAAAACACTAAAGACATTTTCAGGTTTATGAAATTGGAAGTTTAACGGCGCACCAGTTCTAAATACTTTGCAGACTTGTTGACTCTGTGGTGGCTTTTGAAGCAGGGATCCACAATGGAAAATTTACTTGACAAATCCAATGTCCTTTCTGGTAAAAGATGATCCATCAATCCAAAAAACGTGAGCTGCCCTGGCCTGCTTCAATCAGTTTGAATTTGAATTAAGCAGCAGACATCACTGGTCAGAACCATAAGCTGAAGAAATTTTAATTTAAAATTATTGGCTAACTTGTATTAAGAGGTTCAAATTAAGCAATTAATTTCCAATGGAAGGTAGTTTGATTTAAATCAATAATTTTAAGCTGCTTTTATTCAGAGCAAGAATAATAGATTGCAATTGGATACTTTGTAAATGCATTAATATTTCTGCTTTATACAACATAAAGATAACGTATGATTTTGAACATTATTGATTATGCGTGGGTAGGAATTCTAAAAACTCTGATTGGATGACAGAAAGTTAACAGGTTATCTGATTGCATAAAGTATAGATTTCACATTACTACTGATGAATACAATAGAACAGTGGCAGATGGAATTTAACCCCAATAAATGTGAAGTGATGCACTTTAGAAGGTTAAAAATTTGTCTGCCTCAGCCTCGAATATATTTAACAACACAGCCTCGACAGCCTTCTGTGGTAATGAATTCCACAGATTCACTATCCTGAGAGAAGAAATTCTGCGTCATCTCCATCTTAAGTGGGCATTCCCTTATTCTGAAAAGATATTATTCCTGAAGGAAAAGGGATCCTATCTTTCCATTTTGCATTCAGTAGACCTCTGGTCCAAATACAGATATCAGATCTTAATTAAATCCTCCATTTTCTTATAGAATGGCGTAGGTAGGTGCAGGGTAGCTAGGCCAGTGTTGAGGTAAGATCACTGGTCCCAGACTTTCCCACAAGAGGAAACAAACTCTCTGCATCTACATTATCAAGCCCCCTAAGAATATTTAATATTTTAATAATGTTCTCCCTCATTCTCCTGAACTCCAATGAATACAAGGTCAACCTACGTAACCTCTCAAAAAAATTGCTCCATACCCAGAATCAAATTAGTGAATCTTCTCTGGATTGCTTCCAATGCAATTATGTATTTCCTTTGGTAAGAAGACCAAAACTATTTGCAATATTCAAGATCGGACCTGACTAGTGCTTGGCACAGTTTCAGCAAAATCTTCCCATTTTTATATTCCATTCTCTTTGAAATGAAAGGTCAACATTCCATTTGCCTTCCCTCCTAACTGCTGAACTTGGATGCTGGGTCTTTGTGATTCACGTGCAAGGACCCCAAATACTCTCTGGTGCAGCTTTCTTCAATCTTTTCCCATTTAAACAATATTCAGTTCTCTAATTCTTCCTGCCAAAGTACATAACCTCTTAATTTTTCCTAATTTCATTCCCAAAAGATTTGTCTTTAAGTTTTTTGACTATATATGCCTAGTTCTAGACTTTCCAACTAGCATAAATACTTTCTTCCAATCTGTCCCCTTTAATGTATTGAAAAATTAAGCAAACCATCCCATTGCCTTTTAAATTCAAAAGAATACAACCTTAATTTCTGTAATAAAAACTGAAACTGCTAGGAAAACTCAACAGATCTACTAGCATCTGTAGATACAGAGAAAAATAATTAATGTTTTGAATTGAATACAAGTTGATTAATTTCTGAAGAAGTTCCCTGAACAGGCTAGGAATGCTGAATAAATTTAGATTCTTGAAAAGCAAGGGACTGAAAGGAGGGTATAAGTGGGAATGAGGAGTAAATCAGGTCAGCCATGCACTTAGAATAGAGGGTCCATCCTGACCCCAATTTTGTGTACTTTCATTCCTAGCATCTGTAGTATCCTGCTTTTAATCCTGGATTCTGAAATCACTCCCTTATAATTTAATCCTTGGAATCCAAGTGTCATGTTGGTAACTCTATGCTGCATTCTAAGGCCTGCATATCTTTTTTGAAGTGTAGCAGATTGGTACAGGTATTTGGAGAAATGGCAATGCCTTTAATCAGAATCAACCACCTCATCAGGTGTGGTGCCCGACAGCATTTACAGTGCAGGCTGGCATTAGACGGCAGAGGCAGGTGAAGCACTGAGGTACCCTGCCACAAGGTTATAACCACTCTTTTGCCCAGGCCCCAAGCCTCTCTTAAACAAGTTCTGAAGAAGGGTCCCAACCCAAAACGTCAAATTTCTCATTCCTCTGATGCTGCCTGGCCTGTGTTCCTCCAGCTCCACACTGTGTTGACTCTGACTCCAGCATCTGCAATTCTTGCTATCTCCCAAAACCCATCCCTTCTGCTGAGGCCACAACGATACCCCTGGACTTGCATAAAGTCCAGCCAGCATCAGCTCCTCTTTTTCAAGGACTGTAATCCCAGCACAGGCTACCACTTGAACTAGGTGCCGCTCTCCAGATTAGGGCAGAACTTTCGACCTTAGCCAATCAACAGCTCTGAGTGTTAAGAGCCTACAGAACATCGGGCATCAGTGGAGGGTGTGTTCCTGGTCAACTCTTCAAATGTGGATTGGAGAAACCTTCCCATCTAAAACAGCCTGCTCATGGTGGTTTCCTGAATGGTGGAATACTGGGAAATGTTGGTTTTAAGGAACCTAGGTACCCTTGTGCATGAGTGAGAGTTGTCATGTGGGTGCACCAGGCAATTTAGTGCATAAGGTGTTGGATTGCAGGATGAGTGGAGCAAAAGAATTTAAATGCCCTGCTGAAATTATATGGGAGCTTACTGGAGTACTGGCTTTAGCTTTTCTCTCCTTGCCTAGGAAGCGCAATATTTGCTTTGGAGGGCACACCACAGAGGTGCTAGTAGGTTAGACATGCTCCAACAGTACAATGTTGCTTGTATTTTGTCCTCTTGCTAGAAATACTTGTAAGATGGCTGCCTTCATGAAGTGTTTTATGGCAGAGGTCACATGACTACAGTTAGACAGGAAACATGTTACTATAGTATTGCATTGCCATCCAAACATCCTACTTATTATTATTATACAAAAGAAACTCCATGCACTATCACTTACATCTTGATTTTCCCAGATTATCAACTGTGCATGCAATCTCAGATGTTAGCAGTTTGTTATTCTAGTCAATATCTGCTTTTGCATATTCCTTAAATCATATGGGTCTCTTAAATGGTATGCATGTGTGCTGTTGTTGGCTGTTCATCTGAGTAATGTTCCTTCACTAGTGAGTGTCATTCTCAAAATAAAAATCACTCATTGTTGTCACAGTAATTGTTCCATTTCCGTTGTTTGTGGTCTGGGACCACTGGTGAATCTGCAGTTTGTGAAGATAGGGAGTTCATAGCTTCCTGACTGGCTGCTTGTAGTGGAAGAAAAGCTTCACTAGTGGCGCATATTTGTCACAATATGAGCATACATCTTTTGTTGCTCACATTGGCCACATTTAAATTGACGTGACAACTGCTTTACACAAGTCCAAGTAATTAATTGGACTGACTCTTGTTGACAGCATTGAAGGTTTGCAGCCTGACTGGCTCTCCAAAACTCAACTCCGATGTTCAACAATACTCAACATTGCCAATAGTTTAGCATTTTGTTAACATGGAATTAGGCTTGCTGCCACTTCACCTTGATTTTGGTCACACACTTCTGTTACTGGCTTCAGTAGCTGTCTACTATTGGAAGAGTAGTTTGGGTGCAGTGTGGCATTAGCCTTTACACTGGACTACTCTCCACATCTTTGGAAGGTATGCTTCTACATTTGAAGATTGGATCATTTATACCAGTGCTGGATTTGATCAATTTCTTTATGATTTGGTTCACAACTTGAACTTTCCAAACCTTTTCAAAGTAACTAAATTCTTCACTCATGAACTGATGGCCATTGTCCCTCATCACCATAAGACACAGAAGCAGATGTAGACCATTCAGCATAGAGTTTGCTCTGCCATTTATTGATATCATAGCTGATCTGATAATCTGGAATGTTTTAAAATCTGAGGTGTGCTTTCAGGCATTCCAAAATTTCACTAGTAGTGGAGATCAGGTGGTCTAATTTTCTTCTTTAGCAGTCCCTCAGAATTGAGGGTGACTTGCTTCCACTCCAGGGGCATGGTGGGTTCTGCAATGGCTGATTAGTTCAATCCTAAAGCCCAGATTCTGCCACAGATGGGGCAGGTGACGGCTGATGAGACAAGTGGGCAGGACATTCTGGTTTCTCTGCAGTCTTTCTGCTGCACGCCCTTGGCCTCCACATGCCCCAGTGGTGATGCTCAAAGTGGTTGGCGCCTTCTCTTTCCTTCTTCTCCAGTTTGTGCATTCTAGGGAGAGCAATTCCCAAGTGTCAGTGGGGATGTTGAATTTGTTTAGGGTGACTTTCAGATGTTCTTTTAGCATTTCCTCTGCCCTCCTAGTGATCACTTATTAATGGAAGGGCTCAAGTAGAGCACTTAGAGTCTTGGCCAGGCATGCGGACAACATGGCCCACCAATTATAGTTGGTCGTACATGACCGGTGCCTTGATACTGGAGTATTGGCCTGGGAAAGGATGCTCACATTGGCATGCCAATCCAGTCGGTGGATTTGCATGATTATACGAAAGCAGCGCTGGCGATTACTTTCCAGGGATTTGAGGACATACAGGACAGTGGGGACCATAGCTACTCTGTAGATAAGCTTGATGCTGCATTTAAGGTATCAGATTTCGAACACCCTGACCCTCAGGTGTCGGAAGGCAACACTGGAGCATTGATGAAATCCAACATCAATTCCAATGTCGGCTCACGCCAAACAAAAAGCACTGTTCTCTAAAATCAGTGTCACTAGTGATGACAATTCTGAAGTATTAAGATGTTAATGATGAAATCACCTTGCAGATTGATACTAATGAGACAGAACTCGGAGCAATCCTTATGCAGGAAGGATGACCAGTTGTATTTGCTTCCAAGGCATTAATACAAATTGAATGATGCTATGCTCAGATCAAGAAAAAGAGTACCTAGATACTGATACACTAGCAAGAACTGATTATCTTTTCAACATTAAAGAGTAAAAGAGATCTATTCTGAGCTTCATCAGTGATCTCACTGAGATGTTATGTGTCGTCAGTTGCTCTCCAACTTGTTTAGCCTGATACTCACTGCAAACATTTTACAGACTGATGTGGTTCTTAATGTCATTGCTCAAGTTTGGCCAATATAATAAAACCCTTACAATTCTGACTTGACTCAATTCCTTGGCTTGAATGGATGCACTTCAGCATTACCTGTCTTAACTCCTTAGGGCAAATCACTATTTCCTTTGTTCAAGATGTCACCTTGGGCTTCCAACTGATCTCTTTACAGGCTAGAAATGCTTACGATCACTAAAGTGTCGGTGATGCTCTCAGGCCATTCTTTTATCAATAATTCTAACAGCACTTGGAGAGTTGCATCTCAATGGGTAGTTCACTTGATTTGAGCAAAAAAGCTGCTTGTCTGTCCGATTTAATATCACCGCATGATTTCCCAGAGGCTATTGAGCTGCTACTTCATATTGTGAAATCTTCTAGACCCACTGTGTTGCAGCAATCCTTACTTTCTTTGGAAGAAGTATTCCTCTCAATAGCACATCAGTAACATACATCTGTGTTCATTGTTTGTATGTCATGCCCAGCTGGTACCTCTGTAGCAGGAGTAACATTCTTTGCATACACTTTGGTAGAGATAGGGCTAATTCAAAGAAAATGGCTTGTCACTTTCTTCCAAAGATGTATTAATGATTTTTGGGATTTGAATGAAGTGTTTTTGATGTCACTGCATAACTGATGTGTTTGATTTTTGCAATTAAAAATGCCTATTGTTTTTCTGGCTCAGCTTCAGGTACATCCAGTGAGCTCTTTCCATAAGTTCAAACTAGATATTGATCAGTTCAGTGAAGGCTTCTTCCATGGTGTCTCCACATCCATAAAGCTAACAGTTTCAATTCTGGATAGACCAGGCTATTTCACACGGTCTGCATTGATACTCTTCTAGAACAGTGAAAATGCCAAAAGGCAAGTGCAACATCTGTATCTTCTGAATGACATCCAGAATATAGAGTTAAAAAGTTGCTGTTTTGATCCATCTTCACTTAGCAGTATTCACTCTTTGCATGGAGGGTAATAAATATTTTTGCATTGGCAAATTGTGGTAAAATTCCATTGATGGCTAGCATGGAGTAGCAAGACCTCATCAGAACTTCATTTAGATCCTTCAAGACCATGTATACTCTCAGCTTTCCAAGTTCTTTCACTGCCAATCCATTCTATAGGAGTTGTCACTTCCTTGATTATTCCCTTTTTTGCCTCCAATTCCTCCATCTTGCCTTTCAGGCTGACCTTAAGAACAGTTGGAGCTTTCCTCAGAAATGCTGCATTGGTCTTACATTCTCTTCCATGAGATAATATTACCCAGAAAGACATCTCAAATTCTGTATATACATCACTGTATTCCTCTAGGATCTGTTCCCTGGTCATTGCTTTAATATGCTGCACATGTTACAACTCTCCTTTAGCAAGTTGAGGGTCATTTGTCTAAGCATTTAACTTGCTCTGGCTGAGATGAGTGGTTTTTGTTTGCCATCTATGATCTGGAATTCCATATTTTCAGTCTCGTCCTCATATTAGGATCTCAAGAGTAATTTGTCTTTTTGGATTGAACGTGATGCCATTTACCTAGCTTCAAATTTGCTTTTGAATGGTTTTATTTTGAATCATAATGTTGAGCCACTTTGTGCAGGTCAGTAATTTTGCATCACACGTTTATCTGACACTTTATTTTTACTTGATGCTCTCCTTCTGCAATCATCTCTCCACAATCCCATCCATTTATCACCTCTTGATCTGACAGAGCCAACCTGTTAAAGGTATAGCACGATTCATTAGAATCTTCAACTGACATCTCTCCAGTGGCCATCCAGATCAATTTGGGCTTGCTGTGCTTCCTTCCTTTGAAACACAAATGCAAAATGATTTAACTTCTTGCAAGAAAAAATACTGTTTTATGGTTTGAGATAGTTGGAACTGCCAATGCTGGAGTCTGAGATAACATAATGTTACAGTTGTACAAGTCATTGGTGAGGCTGCACTTGGAGGATTTTGTACAGTTTTGGTTACCCTGTTAAAGGAAAGACATGGTTAAACTAGAAAGCACGCAAAGATGATTTACGAAGATGTTGCCAGAACTAGTAGGCCCGAGTTATAGGGAGAAGTTGGCCAGAATAGGACTTTATTCCTTGGAATATAGGAGAGTGAGGGGTGACCTTATTGAGGTGTATAAAATCATGAGGGGCATAGATAGGATGAATGCATATAGTCTTTTTTGCAGGGATAGCTAATTGAAAACTAGAGGGCATAGGTTTGAGGTGAGAGGGGAAAGATTTAAGAAGGACTTCAGGGGCAACTTTTTCACGCAGAGAGAGTGGTGGGTATATGGAATGGGCTGCCAGAGAAAGGGTCTGAGGCAGGTACAATAGCAACATTTAAAAAAACGTTTGGATAGGTACATGGATGGGAAGGGTTTAGAGGTATATGGATCAAATGCAGGCAATTGGAACAACCTGAATGGGCATCATAGTCAGCATGGACCAGTTTGGACTGAAGGGCTTGTTTCCATGCTGTATAACTCTGACTCTGTAACTGCATTAACACAGTTTATAGAATCCTGTGAATTTGAGCAACAAGAGGTAATCTAATTAAAGAAGAATTGTTTTGGACATAAGAGATTTTGCAGTGAAACCATGTGAGGAGAAACTTGCTCTCAGGAAAACAATTGACGTGTGCTAAAACGTTGAGATTGTAAATCAATAGTTAGAGCATATGGCAGATCAGACCAATGTTTGTATTTGACCTTGTAGACATTTTCAAGCCAAAGGAGCGGAAAGATCATAAACAAAAGATGCAAATACTCAACAGAATATAATAAAGGAAAATAAACCATATCCAGGGCAAACAACAAACCATAAAGTAGATAACAAGGTGTGGAGCTGGATGAACACAGCAGGCCAGGCAGCATCAGAGGAGCAGGAAAGCATCTCAGCAAAACAAAGGAACTGAATAATTTCAAACACTCACTTGCATGAGCAGGAATGAAAATAATATTCTCATAATAAACATACAAAAAATACGCACTAATTAAGATTTTCAACATCAACTCACTACTAGCTAGTCATCCTATAGGTGCCTGATGATTGCAATAAATTTCACTGTTCTTTTTGAACGCAGGCTTGCTGCAAGCAGAATCCAATTCCACAAACCTCAATGCTGAAAAATTCACTTAGCTCATAAAATGTATAACTGACAAAATAAAGTATTGCGATCTATTTCTGCTAATATGCAAAAAAAAAAGCACTGTCATGATTCACTGAAGTGGTAATTAAAAGAATAGAATTTGTGAACTGAAAGGGAAGAGAACGAGAGCAATCCAAAACAAATGCCACCAACTTGCAGTATCCATATTTTCCTCTGTCTCAAATGAATTATCTGCTCTTCCTTTAGAAAGTTACACAATGGCTTCCTCCTCAAATACTCCCACTGGTAATGCATATAATCCAAAATGTCTGCATTTTCTTCCCAACTTTTCTTTTTACTTAAAATAATTTTAAGTTAATGGTTCCTTAGCAAAGGCACACCAACCAAATGAAAACAAGCCTTTCCCTATTTACCTCATGAAATCCCAATCTAAATTATTGCTTGGGATTCCATACTCCAATGAAAGTAATTCCAGTATTTCATGTCTTCTGTGCAACTATAGTTTCTCATCTTCGGTATGGTCTATAATGAACACCCACTACTGTACACAATGCCTTGTCTATGCCAGTGAGTTCAAATTTGCACAGAGTTCTCTAATTGTGCACTGATCAATATCTCTGCAAATGCATTACCTCTTTGCTCTGGTACTATATGGCTTTATTTTATAAAATCAGCAGACTCACTGAAGTCAAGAAATTGTACATGTTTTCACCAATAAATCTTCCTGCTTCCCTTCAGCTTTCAGCATTTTTACACTGAGTTTATATTCATTCCTAAAAATATTACAATAATAACAAGTTATGTTTTAGGGCTTTTTCTAGATATTCTACACAAGCTTAGCTTCAATTACCACTTCTACAGGTGCCCTAAAACACAAAATATACCTCCATTTGTCTAATAACTAGCTATAGGATAGTAAGACACAAATGATTATACAGTCATCTCTTACCACTATTTGTAATGCATCACATCCCATTCAAAGATGGTAAGAACTGCCGATGTTGGAGTCAGAGATAACAGTGTGGAGCTGGAGGAACACAGCAGGCCAGGCAGCGTCAGAGGAACAGGAAAGCTGACGTTTCGGGTCGGGACCCTTCTTCCTGAAAACAGAAGGCGTCCTTTACAGGTCTGGGAGGGGAAGGTTCTGAAATGAGGTATGGTTGATTGTAGTGCCAGAAGATGTCAGCACATTACTGAGAGCATGTGCTTGAGGATCCATAGAGAAAGCCGTTTTTGGAGGCTCTGGATGTTGTTTATGTAGAGGTCATCGCAGTCAAGGCCAAATTGGGATGGACTGAATGTAGATTTGAGTCCATTGGGGATGATCCGGTTTCGTAGGCAGGTACTGAGAAAGGAGATGTGGTTGTAGTACCTGATTTGTTTGAGTATGTGGTCAACGAGTTTCAGGGCCGAAGAGATTACCAGAGGGTTGCAGTGGGAGAGAG
>NC_063340.1:43014916-43057885 GCF_021869965.1 Rhincodon typus | reverse complement strand
CTCCCCCCAATAACCTCAAGGGATATCAAATTTAGTTTATAAATGTAAATTAAAAAGAAAGGAGGATGGTTAGAAGCAATGTGAAGCCTCACAAACTTCCTCAGGTGGCTTAGGAAATTCAGCATGTCTAAAAGGACCCTCAGCAGCTTTTACAGATGTACCACAGAAAGCATTCTATCTGGGTGCATAATGGCCTGGTACGGCAATGCTTTGCCCAGGACTGCAAGAAACTACAGAAAGTTGTGTGAACAGCCCAGAACAAAATGCAAGCCAACCTTCCATCCATGGACTCCATTTACATTTCTCATTGCCTTGGAAAGGCTGCCAACATCAAAGACCCCTCCCACCCCAGTAACGCTCTTTTTCAACCTCTTCCAGTCAGGCAGAAGATACGGATGCTTGAACACACACACACCAGCAGGTTTAAGAACAGCTTCTTCCCTGCTGATATTAGACTGCTGAATGCATCACTCCTACTTTAAATAATGTTAATCTTGCCAAGGTTGATCTTTCTTTGCGCACCTCCTGTATAGCCATAACCTGGTATGCCTCGCTCTGTCTAAAGTGCCTTATGATCTGTATATCCTATCTGCCTGTACTGCTCGCAAAACAAAGCTTTTTACTGTGCTGAGGTACATGTGACTACAATAAATCAAATCAAACTGAAAACGTTTGGTTAATGAAAATAAGGAAATGTTGAATCATTACTTTGCATCGGCAGAGTACGTACATTAAAATAGGGCCTCCTCTTCCCAGTTCTCTCAGATAATTTGTAAATGGAAACTAAGATATTTTTGCAGCATTCTAGGAGGTTACCAAAGTCCCATATCAGCAATATTCCAAAACTCAACTGCAAAATGCCATATACTTGTCTGCAGTTTGTTATATGTTGCACATCACCTTACTCTGCATTCTGGATTTTAAAAAAACCTTGAGAAAAATTAAATCCACGGCTAAAACAACATTTAAAAGCACCAAATTTCTAGTTTTCACAGAAAAAAGTACTAGATTTCCAAAAACACAGATCTTGAAGATACAACTTGTATTATATGAGATAAAGCTTCTCCTAATATAAAGCACGGATTGAAAGAATAAAGTGTGCCCTGAGATTGACCTTAGGCCATCAGTAATAGTTGCACAACAAAGTCCTTCATGTAACATAGCTCAACACTTTAGAAATAACAAGAGAGTTAACACTGACGCCAATTTCAGAAAAAACGCTTCTACAATCTACACAATTTCAGAAATAGTGAGTCCCAATATGCACACAATAATCAAAGCAAATCAGAAGTTCAAATATATTCAACGCTGCAAGGAACAGGACAGAAAGTTATCGATATAGTTCTATCCCAAAATGGTGTGGGTACTCATAGTATAAATTTTGCAATTTACTTATTTCTTAGTACTATGCATGTAATGTGGAAATGGTGTTTTGGTTTAAAACTTTAAATTAACATTACCCTTCCCTCAATATCCTATTCTTAACTACCCTGTTACCTGTTGAATTTGTTTGTCTATTTTTGTTGGTACATGACTGTTATTGGTTTGCACAATTTTAACCTGATTATGTAGTTTATATAAATCTTGATGCAATTCAGCCTTCAGACTGTGAACCTATAACTGGAATAAAATATCATTATTCTGATGTTCAGCCTCATCCATAGGAATGGCTTGGGATTTTTGCTCTTACAAAAAAAACACAAACTTCACCACTACATTCAATTTTGGTTCATCACATTCAATTCAATAAATTACATAGAATAGAAATTGAACATTCTGTTCAGGTCAAACAGTCCATGTTGGTATTTATGTTTGAAATAAGTAGTAGTTCTGTTCCCCTGTGCTTGTGCTGTTCTCAAATCCTTTCATTTCTTTTCCCCTCAACCAAAAATAGTCTCCCAATCTTTACCCTAAATCTCTTGCAGTTAAATCTTATGTTTATGTCTGATTGACCTTCCTTGTAAAACTATGTTTCTACTTACCCTATCACTGATTTTTATCATTTGATTCACCTTTATTAAATCATGCATAATTTGCATGATTAAAATATTCTTTCATTTGCAAATGTGAGTTACATATCCAAAAAGGTGCAATGAAAACAGTCATTTGCAGTATATAGGACTTTTTCCTTTTAATAAAACAGGAACACTGCTCAAATTCTTAAAATAACAATTCCACAGAACCAGTTTCTGATCTCCAACATGAATAGCAAAGAACATTTGAATGAACTCACTCAGTTCATTGAGACTTTGTAGCTTTAAAAAGGGACATACTTGCACATCAGGCTAACAACAACTTTTTAATAACACTAACACCATCTCCAGACTGACTTGAAGGCTTCCATGGCTTCTTCACACATGCCAGTTCTCCCCATTGGTTTGATATATATTGGTGCTGCCAGATTTGATCACTTATTGTCACAATTCGTCAGGGTACTGCACTAGAAATCAGTGTACTATTCCCAGAGTCGTCATGAATGTGAGAATTTAATTAAACCACCAAATTGACAATTTTATCTAATTGTCGAATTCAAGTTAAAAGAATATACACGCTAGATTGATTACAATAAAGTTGCTTTCTTGTTAATAAACTGTTTTCTTTTTAAACAAATGACAAAGGACAGTTGGACTGCTAATCTATAACTCTACACTTAAACTGTACCTCTTTCTCAAAATTCTCATACACATACGAACAGATACTTAAAAGAGACGAGTCAAAACACACATTGTGGGTAGAGAAGGGCATAAAAAGTCATAGAAGCACAATTATGGTACTAATCCAGATAACAAATACAAGTTGTTTTCTTTTTGACTCATTCTAATTATTTGATAATGATGCAAGGTTGTGGATACACCAATTCTCAGTCTTTCATTCACTGATTAAAGATTCACCCTTTCAGTGCTTCTGAGGGTGGACATTGCAGATTAAAAAAAAGTACAAGAAAGATGAAGAAGAGTACTTAGCTACTAGGGATTTTCTTTTACTCTGCCATGCAAAAGGGAGTGAGGTTGGATGCTTTCTCTTTGCAAACTGGGTGTTTCTGCTGTAAAGTCCGCGCACTCATGGATGTAGCCACCTTCTCAGGTACCATTCAAGTGTTTGTTACTCTGCTGAACCCCGCCTAAGTCCACAACAACTGATCCTGATTAAAAAGACAAATCAAAAGACTGTTTCTGGACAAAATTACATGGAACACAACTGGCAGTGCCATTCTGTCTGGAATGCTCTCTCATTGCTTGAATAAGGCAACATTGTCACTAAAACTAAATGTATTCCAGCAACTTGATTTTAAAACTACAAGTATCTTCTTACACAATTTCCTTGGTTTAAAACAATATTTTCTCCATTTTTAGTTCACAGTCCAAAAAGGGGTCTTTACATTATTTGATTAATGAATTCCAGAATATAAAAAAGCTAATCTTGGCCTAGTAGTCTTATCACTGAACTGTTAATCCAGAGACCCAAGTAATGTTCGGGCGACCCGGGTTCGAATCCTGCCACAGCAGATTGTGGAATTTGAATTCAATGAAAAACATCTGGAATTAAGAGCTGAATGATGGCCATGAAGTCACTATTACTTATTGAAAAGAATCCTTCTGGTTCACTAATGTTCTTTAGGGAAGGAAGCTGCCATCCTTATCTGATCTGGCCTATATGTGACTCCAGACCCACAGCAATGTAGTTGATGCTCAACTGCCGTCTGGGCAATTAGGGATGGGCAACGAATGCTGGCCTAACCAGAGATGCCCACATCTCCATGAATGAATAAAAAAATTAAATAGTGGGACTATTTGATAGGGAAGTCCACCACAATGATCGCAAAGTCACCAAATGCAGACTTCTGTTATTCATTTACAGGAGGTAGAAAGTGCTCACAGTTGCATCTACTGCCTGTCCTAAATTGCCCCAAGAATGTGGTGCTGAGCCAACTTCTTGAAATGCTGCAATGTGAGAATCTTTTTGGACTGGTTTGGTCCAAATGAACGGCTTCCTGTGCTTTTTCAAAGGGATTAAGAGTCAAAATCACACTTCTATTTGTCATGTAAGTCAGTTTGGTAAACGAAGGCAGATTTCATTCCCTAAAACAGACATTACTGAATCAAATGGGTGCTTTCAAAAATCAGACAATTTTCAAGGCTACCATTACTGAAACTACCTTTCATTCTGATGCAATATATCAGTCATTTTTGATTTTAATTGCTGTGGCTATTTACAGGGGAGTGGCTTGCTTGATGACTTCAAAGGGCACTAAGAGGCAGAGGTAAACCACAGGCTGGTGGTAGGATATTTCCTTTTATGAAGGACAATGAACCACTGAGATTTTTACAAAACTTCAGTTTTCTTGCCATTTTCCTTCATGCTTGCTCATAACTTATCAAATTTATTGACCATTCTACAGCATAATAAATACCCAACATAGAATAGATGACCTTTGAATCTTCAAATTGAGTCATGCAGCACGGAAACAGATCGTTGATCCATCTTGTCCATGCCGACCAAGTGTCCCCAAACTAAACTAGTCCCACATGCCTGTGTTTGGCTCATATCCCTCTAAACCTTTCCTATTCATGTACCTGTCCAAATGTCTTTTAAATGTTGTAATTGTACCTGCATCTATCACTTCCTCTGGCAGTTCATTCCACATACGAACTACCCGCTGTGTAGAAAAAGGTGCCCTTCGGGCCCCTGTTAAATCTTTCTCCTCTCACCTTAAAAATATACCTCCTCGTTTTGAACTCCCCCATCCTAGGGAAAAGACCTTTTCACCTTACCTATGCCTTTCATGATATTATAAAACTCTACAATGTCACTCTTCAGTCTCCTATGCTCCAGGGGAAATAGTCCCAGCCTATCCAGCCTCTCCAGACCCAGCAACATGCAAGTAACTCTTTAGTGAACCCTCTCCAATTTAATAATATCCTTCCTATAGCAGTGTTGCCAGAACTCACTAGTGGACAAGGTCCTCCAAAAGTGACCTCACCAACATCCTGTACAAACTCAACATGACGCCCCAATTCTTACACTTAATGATCTAAGCAATGAAGGCAAGTGCTAAATGTCTTCTTAACTACCTTGTCTAACTGTGATGCAACTTCCAAAGAGCTATGAGCATGAATCTCCGAGGTCACTCTGTACGACAACCCTACCGAGGGCCCTAACATTAACTGTTATAATCCTGCCCTTGTTCATTTTACCAAAATGCCAATACCTTGCATTTATCCAAAATTAAACACCATCTTTGCTCCTCAGCTCATTGGCCCATTGACCACAATCCCTTTGTAATCCTACATAACCTTCTTCACTGTCTACTATACCACCAATTTTGGTGTCACCCACAAACTTATTAACCACGCCTCCTGAATTCTCATCCAAATCATTTATGTAAGATATTACTTCAGCTTGTTTCCTAAAGAACTAGTCATCAACATCATTCTTCACATGTACATCTGGTGACTGAAAATTTCCAATTAGGTATCAGACTATAATTGGACAATATTTATTAGTATCTTACTCTTTAACAGGTCTTGGGGCAATAAATGCCGATTTAAAAAGCATATATGCTTTCACTTTTATTGACCAGACTACTTATCAACAAAACGAGGAAACTTCCATATATGAAGTTGCCTAGTATCTGATCAAACTTGATTATTACTCATGTAATTGTTGTTCTGGTTAATTAGAGTAGTTTTTGCCAAATAATATCGTCTGCAAGTAACACGGATAGGGATGAACTTTTAGCAAAGTTTGTGAGAAAAGAAAAATGTAAAGCATACATTGTAAAGTGAAAACGCTGCAGAGATTCGAGCACACAAAAAGCTGCTGAACCATAAAACTTTAAGAACAGTAATGTGGTTGCTACTATTACAAGCTCATACTTCAGGCTTTTGTTTTGTAGCACAATAATATAACCTTTCCTGCTCATGTTCTTGAGTGTGACCTTTTTAAGTACAGAACAAACATGAAATAGCACAATCTTTGTGCCATTTGAAATTATCAAAAGTTATGATGCACAAATCTAAAGGAAGTACAAAAATTGATGCAATGTAACCTTTGTTTCAAAATTATAACAGCAAGCTTATGCCTCATATGTTTAAAAGAAACCAGAATAAGACATGTTTATGTTAACTAAAAATATTGAATGAAAACATTATTCCACTTCTTTTGTGAAAATAATTAAACTGCAGGAAGTTACACTGTAGTTCATTCTATACTTTCAGCTCACATCAAGGAAATCAGTTTAATATGCTGGTTGCTATCCTATGATCTCTGATGTTATATGTTTTAGGTTTGTATTATAGTACATGGCATTGCATTAACCATTAGCTTTCATTAACCTGTCAAAATAATTCAAGACAACCCAATGTTTAAAGATTCAGTAATTGTTATTTCTTGTCAATATACTGTATGGAATAATTCAGAGTATATGAGACAATTTCAGATCTACCAAAAGCCAAACTGTCTTTCCTAATTAAAATAATAGCAATGATATCCTACACAAATAGTGCTCAATAAAGCGTCAGAATAAGACCACCCAATGGACCATCCCACATGCATTATGATAGGATAGATTATTATTGATACTGATATCCGGGTGTAAAACCTACATCATCCCAAGTTTGATCTTTACAGCTATTATTTTGTAGTTTTTTTTAAAAGAAGAAAACAGAGCTAAAGAACAGAATTCTTACTGAACAACACTTACAGGAGTACAAGTTCAAATGAATTCAGAGGTATTTAATTCTGTTAAAAGAACTACAAAATTATACATAACTGGAAGCATTTCCTCTTGAATTGCATCACCAATAGTTTAAAATAATAAATAGGTAATGCCACCTACAGATATTTAAATTTCACCTAGTTGCAACCTATAGACTTTTTGATTTATTATTGTCGCATGTACCTAAGTACAGTGAAAAGTTTGCTTTGCATGCAGTAGAAGTAGATTACACAATACAAAGATCATAGGGTGATAGAACAGAGCAAGGAATACAAAGTTGTAGCTGCAAAGAAAGTGCACAAAAAGCAAGAACAACATTAGACTTGCGATTGGAGACGTCCATTCAGAAGTCTAATAACAGCGGGGAAGAAGTTGTTCTTGAACCTATTGGTATATGTGTTTAAGCTTTTGTATCTTCCGCTTGATGGAAGAGGTTGGAAGAGATTATAACTGTGGTGAGAGGGGTCTTTAATGATGTTGGCTGCCTTTCCAACGCAGCGAGAAGCGTAGATTGAGTCAATGGATGGAGGGTTAGCTTGCACGATGGACTGGGCTGTGTTCATTAATTCTCTGCATTTTCTTACGGTCCTGGGCAGAGCAGTTGCCGTGCCAAGCCGTAATATATCCAGAGAGAATGGTTTCTATGGTGCATCTGTAAAAGTTGGAGAGAGTCCTTATGGACATGCCAAATTTCCTTAATGTCCTGAGGAAGTGGAGGCATTGTTGTGTCTTCTTGATGGTCACATCAACGGGGATGGCCCAAGAGAAATTGATGGTGATCATCACTCCTAGGAAGTTGACACTCTTGACCATCTCCATAGGGGCATGCCCTCCCCCTTGCTTCTTGAAGTCAATGATCAGCTCTTTGGTTTTGCTGACTTTAAAGAAGAAACTGTTATCTTTACACCACGCCACCAAGCACATTATCTCTTTCCTGTATTCTGTCTAGTCATTGTTTGATATCCAGCCTATAATGGTGTTGTTGGCAAATGTGTAGATGTAGATTAGATGAAATTTGGCCACACAGCCATGAGTGTACAGGGAGTAACAGCAAGGGGCTGATTACGCAGCCTTGCAGGATGCCAATGTTGAAGATTGTTGTGGAGATGCTGCTGTTGCCTATCCTGCACTGATTGGGCCAGGAAGTTAAGGATCCAGTGCAGAGGACAGAGCAGAGACTTAGGTCTCAGAGTCTGAGATTAGTTTGGTTGGGATTATAGTGTTAAAAGGCAGAGCTGTCATCAATATGTAGAAGCCAAATGTAGGTATCCTTACTGTCCAGATTTTCCAGGGATGAGTATAGGGCTAGGGAGATGGCATCTGCTGTGGACCTGTTGCACCGGTAAGCAAATTGCAAGGGATCAAGGCAAGCTGAGAGGTTAAAGTTGATATCAGCCATGACTAACCTCTTGAAGCATTTTTATTATGGAGGTCAGAGCCACCGAGCAGTAGTCATTGAGGTACATTGATGCGTTTTCTTTGGTATTGGGATGATGGTGGTCTTCTTGAAGCAGGTGGGGACTTCAGAGATTGTAGCAGGGAGAGGTTAAAAATATCAGCAAATACTCTCACCAGTTGGCCCACACAGGATCTGTGTGCACAGCTGGGACTCCATCTGGGCTGGTCACTTGCCGTGGGTTCACTCTCAAGAAAACTGATCTGGAGTTTGCAGCGGTGACTGAGCTAATAGGTGCATCTGAGGCTATTGGGGTAGGTGACACCATTTCGCTGATCTTCTGTTTGAACCGAGTGTAAAATGCATTGAGCACATCAGGGAGGGATATATTCTTGTCAGTTATTCTGTTCTGCTTTGTAACTAGTTATGTTGTGTAGGCCTTGCTACAGGCAGCAGGAGTCCATGTGGTTAGCTTGGTCTCAAACTTAATTCTGTCAATACTGGACTATCAGATCATAATAATTGCAATAGTTTCCAATGGTACCTTATTAAATCCTTGTAATTCAGTCTTCAGCAACTGAGAGATCTAGACACCATTTGTGTATACTATCAGACACGAACAATTCATTTCACTGGTTACATATCAATTACTCACTTTGGGTTCAATAATTTTAAATTTTGTCAGGATTACTGAACATAAAATGTATGTGGAGCTCAGTAGTTAATTTCAGTTCAAAATATGCAAAGCATACTGTAAACAACATTATGTCAGGACATTATCAATTTGGAGAGGTTCAGAAAAGATTTACCAGGTATGAAGGGTTTGAGTTATAAGAAATGTTTGGAGGGATATAGGCCAAACAGAGGCAGCTGGGACTGGTTTAGTTTGGAATTATGGTCGGCATGGACTGGTTGGACCAAAGGGTCTGTTTCTGTGCTGTATGACTCTATGACTATGATTTAAACTTACACATATTTTCAAATGCCTGTTGAATGCAGCTTGAATATTTTCAGTGTAGTGAATAGTGCAAGAAATTCATTTAAAAAGATTGTTACAAACTGTACAAAGAATGGCTATTCCATATTTAGGCTCTGTATGCATCACTGATGAACACATTTAATATTTATTTCTACAGTCATTGCAAATGCAAAAGAAATTCAGAAAATATTTACAGTAGTTGGAGATCACATACATTTACTTAAATAATTATATGCAAAATGACTACCGACAAATTTGTTATAGCTTCCATGTTTTGTTTCCTTATCACTTTTGTCAAATGATTATATTTAATTTTAATAAATCTTGGAAGTACTTTTCCACCACATTCATAAGTTTCTTTTTGCAATTATATAAATATTTCAGATCTTATAGGTTTTAAAAAAGTCCAAGACAGCGACAGAATCCAAAATAACTATGTGGTTTATTCACCGACATTACTAATATACAAGCGCCAAACCAATAAAAAAAATTTGTCATTAAAGAAGGTTGACAATCTTCCTAAAGCTTTGCTCTGTTTTTTTTTGGGGTGGGGGGGGCGAGGAAATCACAAAGCATAAATCGTTCTGACAAGAACTTACATGTTTTGTTTTGGGTCCCTTCCTTCTAGTTTGCTATCATCTGACTCTGGAATGTATTACATTACACCTGCTGCCAAAAAGAATGATTGGCAATGATCCTTTTTTCCTCTCTCTTCTCCACCCCCCCTTTCATTGGCGTTCACAACAACGTAAATAGAGACTCAGTTTTGTTTTCCAGCTTACTACAACACCCGCAGTTAAAAATTGTGCAACACAAGAGTTATGAGACTCGTCGATCCAGGCAAGTCCTGTTGTTTACAGACTGACTTGCCAGCTGACAGATCAATACAGTAACAGCAGGTTAAACGTCAAAGTGTGTATTTAAAAAGCAAACATATGACAAGGATTCAGTAGACTCCCTATAATGACTTAATAAATATAATTTTTAAACCCAAAATATTTCTTCTGCAAAGTAAATTCATTTGATTTTAGGGCAAAGGTTGCTCAACATCATAGTAAAGCGTACAGAGTTTTAAATAGCAAACCACACACAATATATTTTCTAAAACTCTTACCACTTGTCAGTTCGTGTTTTACAGTACAGCTCCCCTCCCTGGCGAGGTCTCCCATGCTGTACATAAACTCGTCTAAATTGAACGTTAAAACACGAGTTGTCAAAGACACAAAAGAAATAAAAAGAAAACTGCACTAAACAACCGGCAACCGCCGTCTGCCCATTCTCTCTTTTCCCGAGAGTAGCTGTCGCCGGACACAGTTTGTCTGCTGCATCCTGGGACTTGTAGTTTTCCTTCGGCGGTCCCTCCGTTTTGTTCCCTGGGGAACTGCTAGCCTTCAAACTATGTCTCCCAGCAAGCTTTGCGCAAAGAACGCATGCTCAGATGCGGCGGCTCGATAGCCCCACCCCCATCTTCCCGGATTGAGTTTATTCTCTCGTTTTCCTAATAGGGAGAGTCCAACAAATTTCGGGGGGGGGGGGGGGGGGGGGGGAGGTGGAAATTATAAAACTCTATTTGTAAGCTAATTGATTCATTTACAAATTGAAAATGAGGTGCATGACTAATATATCTCTATGCTTTCATCAAAGTTCTGACATCCAGTTCTAACTCTCCGAACACCATTACCAAGTCGGATTGTCAACATCTGGAGCGAGAAAACTGTCACCGCGCGAGCGATTCCCGTAAAGAGAACTCGAGCGTGAGCGCGAGCGGGAATTGCAACAAGGTCCCTTTGCGACAGTGATCAAAGGAAAGGATCAACGGACAGTTTCAGGAACTCAGTACGGGTTTAACCAACACAAATACCTCCACATTTCTGCTCGAAGGTAGAACTCTAGCAGTATTTCCACTGTTTGTTGTTTTATTGTTTTTGATTCACCACATGACCCACGAGTTTGTTAATGACTGATCCGCCTGATTTGGCAATAATTCAGAAAAATCGTGCGTTTTAAATCTTTGCATCATCCTGTGCTTATTGTAAATCTGTTATTTAAGGCAAATTAATTATTTAAAGGGAAATTCCGGAATGAAAAGTCTTTGTTGCATCACGATAATTGTCTCCATGTCCCTTCGAGAAAACGACAAATAAGAGTGGAACTACCAGGTTAGCAGAGCTACCGAAAGAGATTAAGAACAAAGTCGACAACAGTACTGAAGACATCGGAGTTGGGCAAGAAAGAGGGAGACAGTAAAGCATAAAGTTAATACAGATCAATTCACAACATTATTTATCTAAATGCGAGTCATTACCAGCATTTCAAAAGTAATTCATTGTCTAGGGTACTTCTTTTAACCGGGTAATGCATTCATGCAAATACTCGTTCAGAAAAAAAGTCGGAATCACGGAATCTTTTATAATTCTTTGGTGAAACTATCCAATTAACCCTACTCCCCTGCTGTTTTCCCATTGTAGTGGCGATCTGTCCAATGGCATGTCTTTTGTTCATTTCTCCATTTGTCCAAGTCCTGTACTTTCCTTTTCAGTTTCTTGTAACAGCCTTCGAAACTTCAGTGAGCAGTATGACTAGGGAAAATCGTGTCTTTGATTTCCCATCACCTTCGTGTGTGTGCTTAAAGGAAACACATCTTCTTAAGAAACCTAGAAAATAGGAGCAGGAGTAGGCCATTTAGCCCTTCGAGTCTGCTGTACCATTCACTATGATTATGGCTGATCATCCCACTCAATAGCCTGTTTCTCCTTTATCCCCCTTTCCTTTGATTCCTTTAGGTCCAAGTGCTATATCCAAGACCTTCTCGGAATCATACAATGTTTTGGTCACAACTTCTTTATGTGGTAGCAAATTCCACAGGAACACCACTTTCTGAGTGAAGAGATTTCTCCTCATCTCAGTCCTAAACAGTGTACCCAGTATCCTTAGACTGTGACCCCTGGTTCTGGATTCCCCAGCCATTGGAAACATCCTTCCTGCATCTACCCTGTCTAGTCCTAATAGAATTTTATAGGTTTCTATGAGAACTCTCCCTCATTCTTCTAAATTCCAGCAAATACAGTCCTAACTATTTAACATTTCCTCCTATGTCAGTCCTGCCATTCCAGGCATCAGCCTGGTAGACCTTTACTGCCCTCCCTCTATAGCAAAAGCATAAAGCCTTGTTATAAAAGTGCCGAAAGTCTTGTTTATCAAATAAGCAATATTCAGGTTTATTAATCTTCTTTAAAGTCTGCTGTTGTTAGTTCCTGCAGAAGCTTGCATCACAGCAACCACATTAAAATAAAAACGTGCTTACCATCTATTGCTGTGATTGCTTTGTGGAAGAGTATCAGACTCATGGGCTGGTCAATAAAATAATGGAGGGCTGCAAAGGGATTTTATACAAAAGGCTTCAAGACTGTAATAGTCAAGGGTTTAGAGAGCAACAAATTGCAAGAGGTTTGAGAGGATTGTGTTCACCTTAGCTTTAGGATTGTTCAAAATCTTCAACCATGCAGGCAAAATAAGATACTACTTCCAGAATAACTGTTTATTGAGATTCAGATATAAGATTCATTATACAGTTCTAGTCTCAACAATATACCTAGCAATTTCAATTACTGGGCATTATATGTGAAAGGAACATTTATGGTTGTGGCCCAGTTTTTTTGTTTATATTCTGCTAAAATTATGCCACTTTCTAAAAAAAAGTACATTTCCTTTCATAAATTACAAAGCACAGTCCACCTGTTCTCAAATTAATTAAAATGCAAATAAATGTAATTTTTAAAGCATCAGGTACTTGCTGTGTTATTTGTCTTGTTTAATAACTCAATTATTGAATGATTTAAAAAGGCATTATAATTGAATGAATTTATCAAGCATTATACAACTGGTAAAGGACTAAGTATGAACATCTGAACAAAGAACAAGGGTAGGCCATTTGGCCCTTCCATGCCTGCTCCACCATTCAATAAGATTGTGGCTGATCTGATTTTATCCTCAACTGTACATTCCTGCAAGGTTGAGAAGGTGGGGCCTTCATGGTAACCTCAGCTGGTATGGATCTTTTCAAAAGATCCTCTGCTTGTAAGCAATTGTCACTCAAAGTTCTAGCTATTGCACCATCAACACTAAAGATCTGAGATAACAAGGTGTAGAGCTGGATGAACACAGCAGGCCAAGCAGCATCAGAGGAGCAGGAAAGCTGACGTTTCGGGTCTAGACCCTTCTTCAGAAATTCTGAGGAAGGGTTTAGACCCAAAACATCAGCTTTCCTGCTGTGTTCATCCAGCTCTACACCTTCTTATCTCAGATTCTCCAGCATCTGCAGTTCCTACTATCTCTGAAACACTAAAGATTTGCTGTCTTAGCCATTGGCCATGGCTCATAACTCGTAACTGGGGCAATTGTGTACAGCTAGGGCCATGCACCCCCAATGTTTCAAATGACCGTGCTTTCACGCCCTTCTTTTTCCACATTTTCTCTTCATTTATCCACACCCTTTTGAAAGTTACAGCTCATTGAGTTCCCTCCACCCTTTCAGGCACATAATTCCAAATCATAACATAAAGAAAAATCCCCATGTCATCTCAGTTCCTTTTCAAGTTTACATTTAATGTGAGTCCTCTCATTGCTGACTTTTATGCCATTTGAAATAGCTCCTTATTTACTCTATATCATGATTTTGTACATTTCTATCAAATCTGCTTTATTCTTCTCTGCTCCGAGGAGAACAACTACAGCTTTTCCAGCTTCTCCTCAGAACTGAAGTCCTGCATCTATACTGTCATTCTATTAATTCATGTCTTCACTCAATCCAAGGTCTTGACAATCTGCATAATTGGCATGTACTCTAGCTGAGGTCTAACTAGTCTTTCTATTAAAGTTTAAGATAAATTATTTCTGTTTGTACTTAGATATAAAACCAAGGATGACATATACCTTTTTAACAGCCTTCTCGATTTGTGCACATGCACCTCCAGATACAGGAGTAGCACAACCACTAACCGAACTAGACAGTTACTTAGGGTGGCAAGATTTGATGAGCCGCAACCGCAGCCAGCTAGCAACATCGCCCTGGCAAAAACTTACATGTCTGAATTCTGAAAATTTAAAATTGCACGACTTTATGTTGAGCAACTTCTATGAGTCCTCAGGGGAGGGCACTGTGCAGTTGCAGTTTATTCCCTTATGCCCTTCCCAGGTTAACTCTGCCACAAAACTCTGAACCTAACTCATGCTCATTAATAACTAAAACCTTACTGTTTCCCTCCACGTTCATGTGTTCATTAGCTATCCAATTGTTTTCCCTTTCCTTACATCCTTTCAGCATCTGCTCGCTGATTCTCCAATTACTTCCCTGTTTCCTGCTATCCTGTGTAAATCCTATGATCCATCTTTTTTCTGCCATGCATTGTTGTGTAATTGATTTTGATTTGGTGACTCAGCTGCATGTGGCTGCCCTAGCTCACTTTCAGCCACCTTCTTCACTCAGTAATTATCAGCAGTGTTCCTTCTTTTTCTGCAAATTCCAGGACCTGTTCTTTGCAGCTACTTATGCTTGTGCTTCTAAAAAGCCAATGCGCCATTGGTTTCAGTGATTCAGGCCCTCAGCTGCTTGCATCCTCCTTGCCCTTTAGCCCAATCAGCCTGAGTGAATGCAATGGGGGATCTTGCCTGAACTTTCAAGCAAATCAGAGTTAAGTAACAGCCTTTAGAGATCTATAAATGAATAAAAGGTAGGCCAAGCAGAGAAGTAGCAATGCAGAGGGGTTTCCTAACAGATGGGGTTGAGTAATGGTGATGAAAGTCAGACCAAGTCCGGGAAGTACTTAAGGTCAGCTGATATTATGGTAGATAGAGTTAGAAAAACTTGTTTGTGGCACAATACCATAACCGGAAAGCTGAAAAGGAAAATGAACAAGTGAAGCATGAAGGTTCCTTTCTGAAGTATTTTTGTCCAAAATGTCAATAAGGTGAAGGTAGCTATATCTCAAAGAGTCAGGCTCCGACTGAAGCTGAGAAGAAAATTTTGGTTAATGTCACAAGCTCAACAGTTTGAGGAACATTTGAATGTGAAAGAAGATTAATCAAATGAATAAGTGAATCAGGATCAAATTTTGACAGAATATGGGCCTGCCATCAGTATAACTAGTTTGAGCAATGGTGATCCTACTACTTGGTCCAAATATTATGATTGTCTGCATCAAATCTTGATGGAACATGGCCTGCAGGCCAGAACAAGTTTAGCAGTTCAATTCCCCTATAAGTCATAATCAATGATAATTCTCAACAAATCATTACAAAAGGATATTTAACAACGGACAAAAAATGTAACCTCAGTGGCTACAGTATTCTGTGTCAAAGTACGTTGTGTTTTGCTTCTGTTGCAAATTGTTTACCAGTGGTGCGTCATCTCTTTTCTTCTGATAAAGGTTTGAAAGATTGGCAAAACATGCCTTCAATTATAGCAATTGTTATAATCCTAGCTGATGGTACTTCTGGACAAGTCAGATCCCAGAGTGAAATCTAGCTTGATAGATCAATTTTTTTTGTTAGCATGGTGATTAGTGACTGAAATGTTTTCACGCAAAGCTGCATATGATCTTTGACAACAGAACATAAGTTTATTACACAAACAAACAAACCAAACTCTATACATATTTCAGTTAGAGAGATTTTAACACAAATATCAAAACAAAGTTTCAAACTGCTCCCCAATCTCAAACGATACAGAGATTCAAATCCATAGAAATTACACCTCTAACTCAACCTTTTATGTTTCAATATAGCTAATTCCCTCCTGGTTTTTTTTCCCATGGACTGTGGAAAAAGAAATTCTTTTCCACGTCTGCTGAACTTAACTCTTCAGAAATCTGAGAACCTTGACTTTCTCATTCACAATAACCTGCAGATTTCTATGCAAACTGATTTGTCCTGAAAGCTTCACAAAGTAGACAGTTTTGCTGAGGTGATGACTTTCCTTGAACTGAATTGAAAATCTTCTGGTAGTAGAGCGACTAAAACTTGCTTCCAAACTCAACTCTTATGCAGTCTGAAATTAGCTGAAAACAAATTTAACAACCTTAAATGTGTTTACTCTGTCATAAACTCAGCAGTAGAAACACCTCTCCATACTCCACAGGAGTATGCAGTCATTGCTTACTGAGCAATTTTTGAAAAATGTTGAGGTCATTGTTGCATAGTGACTGAACATTAAAAAAAGTTTTCACAGCAGCACCTTACAACCTTTCTTCTTAAAACAATCCAAATTCCAAAGATGATAATCTATTACAAATCTTTCATCATAGAGTGCAGAAGAGAAGTAGTAAACGTTTGGTGCATTTTCCAAAGTGGAATGAACTTGAACTGTAATTGACAAACAAGAAAACCATTGATGAAGAAAACCTGTCCTTCATTAAATAAGAAGAAAACTATTGACAGCAAGTCTTGGAATGACCGATTGCCTTAGCGAGAGTTCTTTTATGTAAAATCTGACCCTTTAGGAAATTAATGAAAAACATCACATTTATGATAATGAGAACTTCTTTAAAGTTGTAGACTATCTAGCCTTGTTTGCCCCATTTATGAGTAAGCATCTTTGTAAATGACAAGACGTCAAGTGCAGTACTAAATATATAGAATGAAATTATTCAGTTCTTATCCAACACCAAAGAAAAACAGACATGCTGCCAAACACTTTTCAGTTGTTCTGGACTGTACACTAGATGCAGATCATGTCACATAAATGAATCTTCCTAGCCCCAAAAGACATGGTCAATGTTAGTTGTGATATATGACAAGATTGGGAAAGTGAGATTCTTGATGTTGAGAAAGAAAAATCTGCTTTTCCATGCAAGCTTCTAATGACGAGATGAGAATCTTGCTAGTGAGTGGTGAGGGGTTCAGGTGCATATATTTATAACTCATCAACTAGATGGTGATAATTCTTGACATGAAAATCTGAGCAAGGAGCTAGTGGCTCCAGGTCATTGCTTGCTGCTTTGGACCTCCACCTTGGCCAACATTTCCCAGCATTTCAGGATGTAGTTAATAGACATTATCAATCTGTATCCTTCATTCATAGAGTTTGGTAACAGAAACAGCAGCCTAACAACATCATCACAGCGCATCTCTGACCCACATAGAATACAGTTCACTACTTCACATCAATTTGGAGTGCACATTTCAATGCTGTTGCCAGGTCAGTTTATGCATAGGGACAGACACCAGCCTCATCCATTGGTGCAGGATGTATCTCAATCTTAGTTTGCTTTCATAATGCTCACTCACTTGCACCTACTTGATGTTCACATTGCCTTGCCTTTTGCACATTGCTACTGTAGTGATTGTAATGAGGTCTGCCAGGTGGAACTCATAGAATATGAATTCCCTGACTGGGGCTGTTAGTCTGGTCCAATCAGGGAGCCCTGTCTGACAGATAAAAAGAGGACTGTCAGACATTTGGAGAGCTGGTTCTGATGGAGCTGGACTAGTGTCAAGGACTTTCCATGTGTGAATAAAGAGTGACTAGGTGATGGGATTCGGGCCTATGTGGAGTTATTTCAGTGGCAATGAGAGTAAAACATGTTCTTGAAGAAACTCGCTCCTGAAACAATGTTGTCTTTCACTTAGGGTAAGCATTTCTGGCATCATGCGTTATTTGGAAAGCTTGATTTGTTTGACCCTTCCGTTGAAGACCGGGTCCAGTGTGTGGGAAGAATGCATTAATTTTTTCTGGGCAAATGACATTGGGACAGATGAAAAGCAATGAGTAATTCTTTTAGAGAAAGTAGGAACTGCAGATGCTGGAGAATCTGAGATAACAAGGTGTAGAGCTGGATGAACACAGCAGGCCAGGCAGCATCAGAGGAGCAGGAAAGCTGACGTTTTGGGCCTAGACCCTTCTTCAGAAAGGGGGGAGGGGAAGGGGGTTCTGAAATAAATAGGGAGAGAGGGGGAGGCGGATAGAAGATGGATAGAGGAGAAGATAGGTGGAGAGGAGACAGACAGGTCAAAGAGGTGGGATGGAGCCAGTAAAGGTGAGTGTAGGTGGGGAGTTAGGGAGGGGATAGGTCAGTCCAAGGAGGACGGACAGGTCAAGGGGGCGGGAGGAGGTTAGTAGGAAGGAGGGGGGGGGGGGGCTTGAGGTGGGTGGAGAAGATAGTTGGGAGGAAGGACAGGTTAGGGAGGTGGGGACAAGCTGGGCTGGTTTTGGGATGCGGTAGGGGGAGGGGAGATTTTGAAGTTTGTGAAATCCACATTGATATCATTGGGCCGCAGGGTTCCCAAGCGGAATATGAGATGCTGTTCCTGCAACCTTCGGGTAGCATCGTTGTGGCACTGAAGGAAGCCCAGGATGGACATGTTGTCTGAGGAATGGGAGGGGGAGTTGAAATGGTTCGCGACTGGGAGGTGCAGTTGTGCAGTCTTTTGGCTGCTTCAGACCTGCAGCATTTTCAGTTATTAGGAGCCTAACTTTCCCTGAGGCACCAGATATTGAAACCTTTCAAGAATTTATGGATTTAGTTAAGGAATATTATGACCACAAGCCTCCTCCAATTCTGAGACGCTATCGTTTTTAATTGGCAATTTGAGAACCAGGGGAATCTGTATCGTAATTTTTGACTGGGTTAAGATGACTGGCAGAAATGTATGACTTTGGTTTAACCCTTAATGAGAGACCAAGAGACCAGTTGGTATGTGGAATACGTGATGTAACCATGCAACCCAGTTGAACCCCTACTAGGCTTCAAAATAGGACCACAACTGGTATTATCATTGGAAAATGTCACAAGTAGAGCATATGAGCTGCAGGGTACTCACGATGGAAGTGGACATCCTCACCAGTCTGACTTAGCTTGGGGAATATCACCTGACTGAAGGCAATTGCATAGCCACAATCAAGCCATATCCTGAACAGAGGGATTTCTGGTCAGCCCACAGCAAAACCCTCAAACAAAGCCAAGCCTCAGCCATACAGTTAAAATTTTCTTCAGGATACAGACCAGCAAACTGTTGTAATTGCTGCTGGTATGCAAACTCATGACAACGAAGGAGTCCTGTTAGACCTACATTGACTAACAGAACTCATGGGCCAGTATCAGGAGAGTGTACACCCTGGAAAGTCTACCTACATCTAGTTTGGAACAGTTAAATTGTTTAGCAACATCCAAATCAGAACCAATCAAAATAAACTTTTGGTCAAATGGTCATCTGGTTCTAATGAAGGTTGATACTGGTGCGGCCGTTTCAGTGATTGCAGAACAAGTTTTTAACAAAATTCGCTCTGGACTCCAACTCTTAAATTTGCGCGAGACCTCGGCTCGACTGAGAACCTATACCAGGGAACCTTTACAGATTAAGGGTACAACTTCGGTTCCAGTTTCTTAAGAGAAGCAGCCAGTTCAGTTACCACTAATTGTAGTAAAAGGCTCGGGCCCAAGCTTGATGGGGCAAAATTGGTTGAGAGAGATTCCTAAAATTTAGATTTGGTCCACATCTAGATTAGATCCATACCTAGATTGGCTCAACATTTTTCAATTAGAAAATGGCTGCCTGAGTGACGTCCTAATTAAGTACTCAGAAGTCTTTCAGGTAGGTCCACAGACTATCAAAGGAGTCAAGGTCACCTTGCATGTTGACCAGGAAACAATTCCACAATTCTGCAAGGCTTGCCCAGTGCCATTTGCCTTACAGGAAAATGTAGAAGCAGAATTCAGAAGGCTGGTAAGTGATGGAATCATCCTACCAGTCCAGTTTGTGGAATAGGCAGCACTGGTCGTATTGATTTTGAAGCCTGATGGCTCGGTTCACCTTTGTGGGGATTTTAAACAAACGGTGAAAGCTTTTCGCAGTGGGATGAATACCCTCACATAGAGGATTTATACACAAAGCTGGTAGGGGGCTGTCCTTCATTAAGATTAAATGTGAGCCATGCCTACTTGCAATTGCAGTTAGATGAGGATTCCCAGAAGTATGCTACAATTAATACCCATAAGAGTATGAAACTGCCATTTGGGGTATCGTCAGCCTGTGCAATTTTTCAATGGACAATGGAGATCATTTTGCAAAGTCTACCCCAGGTCGACATTTATCTAGATGACATGCTAATAACAGGGAAGACCAATAAGGAGCACTTAGTGAACTTGGACATAGACCTTAGACATTTCTCCTAGGCAGGCATATGCCTAAGAAGGGAAAAATATATGTTCCAGGCACCCCAAGTGACCTACTTTGGCTACAGTCAACAAAACTGGGTTACACCCATTGAAAGTTAAAGTGAAGGTGATCAAAGGTACCCTGGCTCCCATAGCTGTACCAGAACTTAAGTCTTTCCTTGGGCTGGTGAATTATTATGGAAAGCCCAACATAGCCTGGTCTCCATCTTGGCACCTTTGCATCAGCTCTTAAGAAAGGGTCAGCCTTGGAAATGGTTGGATAGTCAAGCCATAGCTTTCAGGGATGTGAAGAAACAGCTATCTAAGGTGTTGGCACACAATTATCTCAAGCAAGGTCTGGTATTGACATGCAATGCCTCCCTGCATGGCATCGAGGTAGTATTAGCTCACAGGTGGCCAAATGGAGAGGTATGCCCAACAGTATAACCCAGTACTTTGGCTAATGCAGAGCGTAAATGTGCACAGATAGAGAAGGAAGGTTTGGCAGTCATATTTGGAGTCAGGAAGTTCCACCAGTACCTTTATGGACATAAATGTGTTATAATAACAGACCACAAACCCCTACTAGGTATACTTAAAGAGGACAAGGCAGTGTCACCCAAAACTTCAGGCCAAATTCAGCAGTGGGCTCTAGTACTAAGTGCATACAATTACAAATTGGAACACTATCCAGGAGGTCAAGTAGCAAATACGGATACACTAAGCTGCCTCCCATTGGCAGACACACCACCGGTGGTACCGCCACTGGAAGAGTCCGTAATGGTTTTAAATTTTCTGAACACACTTACAGTCACAGCTGACAACATCAGACTTTGGACACCGAAAGATCCAGTCCTGGCAAAACTGAAACAGCTGATGGTGATGAAAGATACCAAAGGGCCATCACAACCACAACTAAAACCATTTTTGAACCTGGAGAGACCAGATCACAGTACAGGATGGCATCTTAATGTGGGAATCAAAAGTGATTGTCCTGAGCAACGGTTGCCACCAGATACTGGCTGAACTCCACCAGGGCTATCCAGGGGTCTCCAAAATGAAGATGTTGGCAACACGTTATGTCTGGTGGTCAGGCTTCAATGCAGACATTGCTGTGTCGGTGGGGCAGTGCCAACAAAGATGCTAATTAATGCCGGCAGCTCCCCCAAATTTGTGGGCATGTCCAGGTAAAGACATGTCAACTATGCATGTTCTTTCATGAGCTCAATGTTCTTAGTAGACGTGCATAGAGTTCATTAGTCAAACACGGGAATGACGATAGAAACACTGCATGCATCGTTTGCAACATACGGACTCCTGGAAGTGTTGGTTACAAATAACGGGCCAATGTTTACCAGCAGGGGATTTAAGTATTTTCTAAAGTCAAATGGTATTTGACATATAAGGACACCTCCATAACATCCATCATCCAATACCTTGGCAGATATCGCAGTCTAAACTTTGAAGGCAGGTTTGAAGAAACAACCTACACTTCACTAGATATGGTCCCAGTTCCTATTTGATTATAGGATCACCCCTCATGCAACTACAGGGATAGCTCCAGCAGAGTTGCTCATGAGGAAAAGACACCGCACCAGGTTAAATCTGATCTTCCTGCTCCTGGGGGGAGGGAGGGTGAAACGGCATCAGGAACACCACTGCTGGATGCCTGACTCTCCCAAGCGAGAGAAACAGTTTACTACAGAGGACGAAGTTTGGTGTAAAAACCATGGGTAGGAGGCTTGGTTGACGCAAGGTCAGGGCCAGTGGCACATAAAGTTTGTGTAGGAGTGATGGTCCTGAACAAACATGTGGACCATATGAAAACTGAGAACTCACAGTGTGGGATCAAAATGTGTCCTGCTCTTCGGAACAGTCAGAAAGACTGTCGCAATCCATGAGTTCTCCCTCTCCGTCAAGTGTTGAAGAAACCTCTGAATCTGAGGTGGACAAGGCGGATCTTGCCGAATTGATGCCTTTGCCACTGGAAGAAGGGGGTGAATTTCGTCTGAGGAACTCTGAACACAAGAAGTGAGCACCTGGGCATGACATGTTGCCCATGACTGATGCAGAGTCAGGGGAACCTGACCCGGTGCTAAAACACGCTAGGAGACACTATAAGGGAAAGAACCGGCCTTTGTCCTTGGACTCAGACGGGGAGGGATGTAGTGATTGTAATGAAGTCAGCCAGGTGGACCTCATAGAATATGAGTTCCCTGATTGGCCAGCATTTATCGATTGTTCCTGGTTGCCATTGAGAAGACGGTGGTGAGATGCCTTCTTGATCTGCTGCTGTCTGTGTGCTATTGTATGTCTACAATTCTCTTAGGGAAGAATTTCCAGGTATTTGATCCAGTGGCAGTGAAGGAACTGATATATAACCATGTCAGGATGGTGAGCAGCTTGGCAGGAAACCTGTAGGTGGTGGTGTTCTCATGTATCTGCTGCACTTGTCCTTCTATAAGGAAGTGGTCGCAAGTTTGGAAGATGCTGTGTAAGGAACTTTGGCAAATTTCTGCAGTGAATCTTGAAGATAGTACACACTACTGCCAATCAAAGCGACTGCTTTGTCCTGGATGGTGTTAACCTTAGAGTCATAGAGTCCTACAGCATGGAGACAGGGCCTTCAGCTCAAACTGGTTCATACTAACCAAAATGTCCATCACGCTAACCCCATTTCCTTGCACTTGGCCTATATCCTTCTAAAACTTTCCTATCTATGTATTCCTCCAAATGCCTTTTATATGTTGTTAATCTACCCGCCTCAACCACTTCCACTGGCAGCTCATTCCATTTGCGTAACACCATCTGTGTAAAAAAGTTGCCCCTCAGGTTCCCATGTATTCTTGAGTGTTTTTAGAGCTGTACACATCCAGGTAATTGGAGATTATTGTGCCTTGTAGGTGGTGGACAGACTCTGGAGAGTCAGGAGGTGAGTTACTTGCTGCAGTATTCCTAGCCTCTGACCCGCTCTTGTAACCACTGTGTGTATATGGTGAGCTCAGTTGAATTTCTAGTCAATGGTAACCCCAAGGATGTTGATAGTGGGGGATTCAGTGATGGTAACACATTAGAATGTCAAGGGGTAGTGACTAGATTGTCTCTTATTGGTGATGGTCATAGCCTGGCATTTTTGTGGCGCGAATGTGATTTGTCATTCCTGCAGAGATGTCCTGGAGTTGAGATGACTGACCTTCAAAAACCACAATGATCTTCATTTGTGCCAGGTATGACTCCGATCAGCGGAGAATTTGCCCCAATTCTCACTGATTCCAGGTTTTCTAGGGCTCCTTGATGCCCCACATGGTGAAATGTGTCTTCAATGTCAAGGCTGTCACTCACTTGCCTCTAGAATTCAGCTCTTTTGTCTATGCTTGAACCAAGGCTGTAACAAGGTCAGGATCTAACAGCCCTGCTGGAACCCAAACTCATTGTCAGTGAGCAGGTTGTTGCTAGCAGGTGCTGCTTGACAGCGCTGTTGATGATACCTTCCATCCCTAATGAAACCTCATCCCCACAACACCCCCCACCCCACCAGCCCCATCCCCAAGTCACCCAAGAAAGGTAGGGTTGCATATAAGAGCATGTTGGAAATACTTGCTGTTCAAACCCTTGTGTAGCCTATGAGATCCTGGGTTGTGTTTGTGAATTGTGGCCAGAAGTTGACATTTTTAAGGTTACATAAGATTACTTCTGCTTTACAGAGCTATGATCCACTTAAAATAACCAATAAAATGGTCAGGATTGCTTGTGGCCAGGATTTATATTCAACATAATTGGTCATTACACGTATTTCATATGCGGTATTCTATGATTAGAAATGTCTTAAACCTGTATTGTACAAATGCCTGATTGCCCCTTGAAGGACCTTACATAGCTCACAAGTAAAACCCACATCATCAGACAGAAAAAAAACTTATCCACCCACTCTCGGTGCAGAACAGACTCTTTTCATTTCCATTGGGCATTTGCAATTCAGATGATGATCAATGGCAACATAAGTTGCATTTCATTGAATGAGTAACAGGCTCAGCCTGTTAATCTAGGTGACCCTTCACAATCCTTTATGTTCCTTACACTCCTTGTTGAGCCCTTCATGTTCTGAGGATCCACATGTACCCACCCAATTAATTTAATGTTTTTATCTGCAAACTTTACCCCGAGCCTACATCTGCATGTTCCCGTCACAGCTAGGGTGGTGATCACTGTCCATGACCACACTCCCACAATAACCCATGTCCTATAATGCATTATCGTCTCCCCCCATCACAATGATAGTCCCCTTTGCATCGCAGCATGCTGTGCCCAATTCCCATCATTCACTTCCCCAACATGGCCACGACAACACTGCCCCCGATAACCCTTCTTGACTTTCAGCGAACAGACCCCCAAGACTGACTTGGAATGACAGCTCCATTTAATGAGTTATCATACCTCAACTTGTCTCTGTGCTAACTGTGTAACTGTGGCCCACTCTCCAGACTGCAATGATATGAAATACCTGACCGTGACTGCAACAAGCAATGTGGTTGACTCCCAAACTATCCTCTGAAATGGCCTAGCATGCCACTAAGTTGTATCACTTGCTATGAAGCCTCAAGAAAGGAATGAAACCAGATGGATCCCTGGCAGCGACCTAGGGACCAGAAGTGATAACAGTAAAAAGAAACCTGTCAGAATCCTCCTAAATAACATCTGGGGGCTAGTGACAAAATTGAGAAAGCTGTCTCATAGAATAGTTAGGCCATTGGTAGGCAGACCCAGCAGAGGTGGTGGCACAGTGGTATACAGTAGTCAGGAGAGAGTTGACCTCGAAGTCCTCCACATTGACTCCAGACCCCACGAAGTCTCATGGCATCAGGTCAAACATGAACAAAGAAACCACCTGCTGATTACCACATATCATCCTCCCTCAGTTGATGATTCAGAACTCGAATATGTTGAATAATACTTGGAGGAAGCACTGAGGGCGGCAAGGGTGCAGAATGTACTCTGGGAGGGGGATTTCAATGTCCACCACCAAGAGTGGCTTGGCAACAGAATAACTGATGGAGCTGGATGGGTCCTAAAGGACATCACTGGGTCTGCACCAGATGATGGGGAAACAAAAAAGAGGGAAAAATATATTCAACCTCATCCTCTCCAAACTGCCTGCCACAAATGCATCCATTCATGACAGTTCACCGCACAGTCCTTGTAGAAACAAAATCCCACCTTCGCATTGAGAATACTCTGCATCTTGTTATGTTACACTATCACCGTTCTAAATGAGATAGACATTGAACAGATCTAGGAACTGAAGCCCGGGCATCCATTTGGTGCTGTGGGCCATCAACTGCAGCAGAATCATACTCCAAAACAATCTACAACCTCAAGACTTGGTGTATTCCCTTCTCAACCATTACCAAGCCAAAGGATCAACCCTAGTTCAATAGAGAATGCAGAAGGACATGCCAGGAATAGTACCAGACATACCTAAAAATGAGCTGTCAACTTGATAAAGTTACCAAACACGAGTACGTGCATGCCAAACAGCATAAGCAGCAAGTGATAGAAAAATTTAAGTGATCCCACAACCAATGGATCATTCTTTACCTCTGCAGTATATCAAGTCAATTAAACAACTCACTGGAGAAGGAGGCTCGACGAATATCCCAAGCCTCAATGATGGAGGAGCCCAGCACACCACTGCAAAAGACAAGGCTGAAGCATTCATAACAACCTAAAGCCAGAAGTGCCCAGAGGATGATTCATTTTGACATCCTCCAGTGGTCCCTAGCATTACAGATGCTAGTCTACAGCCAATTCGATTTTCTCGATGTGAAATCAAAAAGCAGTTGGAGCAATGGATACTGAAAAGGCTATGGGCCCTAGTAACATTCGGCAAAACCATTGAAGTCTTGCTACCAAGCTACTCCGATACAGCTACAACACTGGCATCTATCCAACAATGTGGAAAATTGCCCAGCTATGTCCTGAACACAAAAAGCAGGATAAACCCAATCTGACCAGTTACCACCAATTAGTCTACTCTCAATCATCTCTGCAGGAGTTCCTCAGGGTTGTGTACTAGGCCCAACCATCTTCAGCTGCTTCATCATGAGGTCAGAAGTGGGGATGTTCGCCAATGATTGTACAATGTTCTGCACCATTTGTGATACCGAAGCAGTTGTGTTCAAACACAACAAGATCTAGACATGATCTAGGCTTGGGCTGACAAGTGGCAAGTAACATTTGTGTCACACAAATGCCAGGCAATAACCTGCACTGAGTAACTCACCTCCTGACTCCTCAAAGCCTATCTGCCATTTATAAATCACAATTCAGAAGTGAGATGGAATACTCCCCACTTGCCTGGATGGGTGCAGCTCCAACAACACTGAAGACTTTGACACTATCCAGTAAAAAGAAACATGCTTGATTGGAACCACATTCACTCCCTCCACCATCCATGCTCTGTAGCAGCAGTGTGTATTGTCTACAAGATGTGCTGCAGAAATTCACCAAAGATCCTTAGCAGCACCTTCCAAACCCACGAACATTTCCATCGAGAAGGGCAAGGACAGCAGATACATGAAAACATCACTACTTGCAAATTCTGCTCCAAGCCACTCACTATACTGACTTGGAAATATATCACCGTTCCTTCACTATCGCTGGGTCAAAATTCTGGAATTCCCTCCCGCTAAGGGCATTGTGGGTCTGCAAAGGTTCGAAAAGGCAGCCCACTACTACCTTTCAATGGCAACCAGCACAGTCTACAAAAGCTGGCCAACCAGCGATATCCATGTCCCATGAATGAATAAAAAGATAAGGTCTACTAAGTCAAAGATGTATGTATAGGTTTCCCATGGCATGTCCCACTGTATTGAAGACTGTTAAACTTTCATTTGTGTGTGCTGAGACTGCTGACTGCTCACATTACCAAGGACCTGTGCTGTTTCTGATATTCCCTACATTTGTTAATTTGAACTGTGACAAATGGATCATGGTGGTATGAAGGCACAGGGAAGTTGAGGAACAAAAAAATGTGCCACCAAGACCAGGACTGGTAGCAACATCCAGCAGCTGCTGTACAGTCTCCACATGAAGATGTCACAGTTGAAGGATGACTCAGAAAAAAGAAAGATGGTACAGGCAGCCTTGAGTCTATCATCTTTGATTCTATTTCCTCCAGATGAGCAAGGTGCATTGACATGGCAGACAGAGGATGTCACTGTCACAGAACTGTGTCAACTACTGGAGCAGGACTTACAATCTGAAGGGGTGGATGAGTGGTGGCTATTCAGATGGCCGTCAAGGTAACTGTTGTGCTAGATTTTTAACCAACTGGCTGCTTCCAAGAATCAGCTAGGGACTTGGGCAGGATCTATCAATCCTCAGCCCACAAATGTATCAAGGTTGTTACCAATGAAATTTGTGCTGGATCATACTGCTTCATCTCATTTCTTTGTGACGAGATCAGTGCTTCAGCCCAGACAGTATGCTTTTACAATATGGCTGGATTTCCGTGCTGCAGGGCATGACAAACTGATACAGATGTTGTATTGAGAGCACCATATGATAACATGGCAGACTTCATCAATAGAAAAGACTTCCATTCAGTCAATGAACAAGTCAACTGTGATCATCAGTACCACATCTTAGAGGTTTGCACCAAAATACCTTGAAAGGTGCCATGATGTTTACATTTTCGATAACTTTCAGGTTCCTTCTTCATTTCAAGGGCTGTTGCTAGGTCTGTTATTCTTTACTACATTACTGAGTTTTGTGCTTTTTGTCAACATTAAAATTAAATCTTCTCCAAGCCAGGAGGCCTAAGTTCAAGTCCCATCTACTCCAGAGGTGTGTCATAACATCTCTGAGCAGGTTGATTGGAAAATATCCAAAGTTAAATATTTTGTACCAAGGAGAGGTAATTAAAATATATCAGAAAGAATAGTGGTCCTATAAATCACGTCTGGAGTATAATCATTACCATTCACTCTGAAAGGCAACTTTTCACCACTATTCTGTTTTCAGTCACTGAATGAATTTTGTAACCTCTCAGATACTGTTCTTTTAATCCAATAGGCTACAATTTTACTTACAAATTTATTACATGGTCCTTTATCACATACCTTTTAAAAGTCTTTATACACCTTAACCATGAAGCTCTCTGGAGCAGGAAATGAGACTGCAAGCAGCATTTAACTGTGTGAAAAGCAAAATGATAGCTTCCGACAATGGGTTGAAAGCTGATAATTGAGTTTGTGACAATTGAGGACAGATGATGCTTTCTGACAGCAAGAGAGGGGAATGTACTGTTAATATGTGAGCATGCCATGCATGTTCATTAAAATACAACTTTACCAGATTAAATTGTACCCCTGAAATTAAATATGTTGCCAACGAGAAACATGTGAAATTCATGACCGGGTAATGGTGGCAGATAGCAGGAGTGGCAGTCTTCCTTGCCTTGAATAGGAGCTGCTTTTCTTGTATGAGGAGCTTTGGTGAATGAGGGTTCAGGAAGCATTGATATATTGAGTTAGGATGGTGGCTGTGATCGGGGAAAATGGATATAACTGTCCAAGAAGAAGGTAGACATCTCAGGATAGAATTGTCAGGGGAGACAGAAGGAGGAGTCTGGACTGTATCGGGAAGGTCAATGTCTACCTGTGATATATCAAGCATGAATGTGGGGAGGTCAAGGGTGAGATCCTGAGAGTTAAACGTAACAGAAGGCAGGTCAAGGATTAAAGAGGGAATATCAAGGGTAATGGAGGGATAATTCCAGTATACTGGGGAGCTGACTATTCTTGAAGAGGAAATGGTTGCTGCAAGTTCGCAGATCAATGCCAGTTGGTTACGAATGATGGGCAGTAGGTCATTAGGCACCAAAAACAGATCAGGGGTTACAGAATGATGCAGCATACAAGCTTCATTGCACCCTCATTGTGTTCATATTCCAACCAAAATTTGGTCCCTGCAAGATCTCTTCACAAAATGTCACTGTGTCAGTACCATCAGGTTCAGGGATTACAAACATTAAAATTGATGCTGAATGAATGTCTGCCTGGGTGTTATATAAATATGGCACCTGAACCTTTGGCCTGGAGAAGTAATGGAGAAGCTGGTGAAGTTCTGCTTGTCCCCACAACATGATTAGCTGGAGCCTTGCGTTGCATACCTAATTGGCTGGCCACCAATTGATTCTGCGTGACCAGCCTGCCTGTCTTTGAGCAGAAGTGCTCTGCAATTCTGATTTCACTGTTAGGATCATCATCACCATCAGCAGGAACAACTCCAACAGGAAGACCTATTCCAGCAGCAGGAACAACTCCACCAATAGCTACCTTATTCTCAGTTACCTCTTACATTGCTATGGCTTTAAGAGGTGTATTTTATCCTGGTTTTTTTGAAAAGGGTTTGAGCCATAGATACTGAGTTGTCTCCTCCAAGCTAATAAAGTTAACAGTTTGTAAGGCCTTGAGCTTTTTTTAAAAAGTTGGAATAATAGAAGCAGCATGAATGGGTGGTGTCACACTCCCACAGAATCAGGATTTTAGTTTAGTTTTCAGTACTTGCTGGGGTCTTGAAGCTGGATGTGGAAGCTATTATTCCTCTCTCTGTTATGGCTAAAAATTGGAGTTCTCTTTGTTCCCAGAATTGCACATGTGACTATTGTCTGGTTCCTCTTTATACAGTTTACAGACAACTCCAATCAGAATGTTATGAATGAATTTGCCCAGGTGTCCTACAAAACCAAAGTTGTCAAATCAATATGAACACAAGCTGGTACCAAAGCAAAACATTCCTACTTTATTAGGAACAAAATTACAATAATCTTTAATACTAAACATACTATTCCTAATCCTGAGATAGTAGGAACTGCAGATGCTGGAGAATCTGAGATAACAAGGTGTAGAGCTGGATGAAGGGTCTAGGCCCAAAACGTCAGCCTTCCTGCTCCTACGATGCTGCTTGGCCTGCTGTGTTCATCCAGCTCCACACCTTGTTATCTCCTATCCCTAATCCTATTTGGCCCCTTACAGCTACAATTACAATACTCTTGTAAATTTATGCAATTGCTGTCTCTGTGGCTCTGTCTCTGGGTCTGCGAAGCTGCTTTATCCCTCTTTCCCTCTGGACGGTCAGTGTGTCTCTGCCTCTTGCCACACTGTTCTCCTCAGAAGGACTCAGACAATTTAAGAGCGTCCAGGAGCAGTTCCAAAAGAGAGCTTTTTATACTTTTTAGATGGTTTTCTGGAACTTTCTATAGTTCTTGCCAATCAGGGAGATGCACTTAATACTTTAAAATAAGAGTTAATTCTTCGTGTAGCAGGACCCGGTGCCTTTCACTCTGGGCTGTCCTTTGTTTAGTGGATAAATTGTTGGGGTTGCCTGCGCAGACTAACTGTTGCATTTTATGTTATACTAATGTCATTAGCACTTGGCTGTTGTGTTTGCAGTGTGTCTGCTGTGTGGGTTTAATGATTTCAGAGTTTTACTTTGCCAATGTACCCAGCATCCTTTGCCATTTGGCCAAGTTAGCAATCTATCTGTGTTTTAGCTGCCAGGTGGCTGGTACAAGATAATCTATTTTACTGAATTTGCCTTTGCCAAGGGTGTGTTTATGGGATGTTACTGTATTGGAACAGTTGCTGTTTAGTAGTTAATTAATCCATTATTCTGTTAAGTTTTCCAATATTTAAATTCTTCTTTCTATTGTTTGTGTTTTAACTATAGTGTAAGAATAAAGTATGTTTTGTTTAAAGCCGCACAGTGTAACCAATCGAATTACCTCTTGAACACAGCACTTTACATTTGGCTTTAAATAAGATAAATGTTGGGTTTAGGCTATCTCCTTGTTATATTTGAAGGGGATTTGAACTGGTTCATAACACTCCACGGGAAAGAGGGAATGAAAAAAAAGAGCTTCAGTTCACAGTAGACTATACAGCAGACTCTGTTGAGAACAGGGTACTGAAAGTTCTTATGAATAACTAATTTTATGATTAATATGTTTTAAGAGTGAAGTTTTCAGTTCGGGTATTAACATTTTTAAATGCAAGTTGATTGAAAACACCGGGTTTACAATGCTAGTAAAGATAAAAATGTAATTGCAAATCAAAGGATGGTCTGTAGATTATGGTGGGAAGCTTTAAAAACTAAACAATTGGCTACCTCTCTGAGATTCTTGGAGATGGATTATCTACAGCTGGGGTTGCCAATTCCCCTAGAATGGCCAAGAGACCTCGAGTCAGCATCAATTTACTGGTGGCCATTGGAAGAAATCCAAGAAATTTTAAAATGTCATTTTAAGCAAATAAATTAATATGTATAATAATTTGCACACAATAAGGTTATCATTTATTGTGAAACAGCGATCTGATTGCATTCTTGCCAGACGGATGACATAAATGTAAAACAGTACTGATGTGGATCAAACACATGTTGCATTCATGGACATAATTGCCTTTTTTAGCTTTTGTTTATTGTCATTTTGTTTTTTTAACCACCAGAAGGTTAAAGACTAAGCTTCCAAATGTAGTTCTAAAGAAGAATGAACATAGTAATGGAATAGCAGCCGACATATCAGTGCATGCTGGGTTCCTCGGGAGAAGGCTTGGAGGGCACAAACACAGGAGTCTGAGCCAGAGAAGGGTGAGGATTAAAGTGACTGTTTTAAGGGCCATTTCATATTATTGTTCCAGCTGGCACCAGGACACAGCAGTGCCTAACTGAACTAATTCTAAACAAGATCAGTAACGTAAAGTACGTTACGTGCATCAGAGAAATCCTCCTCTCCCACTGGTGTAACAGGCTTTGGACTTTTCTTCACAGTTGAGCTCACTTGCTTGCACTATGCCGCTGTGATTCCATGATGTCACTTCCACAGATGTCTTTCCAAATGTCTCTAACCGGAGTTGGCAAGTCCATTTACAGCCTAGTACAACAAAGTGTTTTAATTGTTCATATGGTTTCTAGGTAGAAAGGGAATGTTTGGAAAGTGGAGATAATTTCTTTGAATATCTAGCTGGGACCTCTTCTGCATGCCACATTGCCATGGCAATGGATTGCAGCGGCATGTTTTTTAGTTTTGGGTTTTAATTGTGTGATAGGTCACAGAAATAGATAGTCAACCTGGGAGCAATTTTGAGACAGAAAGGGAGAACATTTGCCAGAAACCGCAAAGCAGGTGATAATCAGAAAGCAGGGGTATTTCTGATTTACAATCATTAAGCAGGAATGCAGTCCTACACTTAAGCCAGAGACTTTATGATCATAGGTTGTTAATGGAGAGTTGGAGGTATTGATTAGTTGGATGCTAATGGAAACGTTTTCAAGAAATCTCATACCTTGGCGAACAGTGGGAACACTGAGGAGAAACAAACGAATTCCTGAGAGCTGTAGCACACTTTAGTGTGATTCCCAGGAGAAATCAGGGCCCTCAAGATTCTATAAAGTGTAGGGGAGCCTTTGAATAAAAACAGAATAGAACAGGCATTATTCTCTTTAGAGTTTTGGTTTTAAATTATATGGTTATGAAATATACTGTGAAGCTAGTAGTACTTGCTTGTTTAGTTCTTCTATAACAAAAGCTTTTATTTTAGATGTGAAATCTTGTGGCTTTTTTTTGTTAAGAACTGGAAGTTGAAGTTTCCTTTTTAAAAATTACTTGTTATAAAAAGATAGAAAACCGGAGCATGAGTAGGCCATTCAGCCCTTCAAGCCTGCTGCAATATTCAGTATGATGGTGGTTCATCATCCGATTCAGTACCCTGTTCCTTGACTCTATTGAGGTCATAACAAATTAGGGGCTCTGTGGGATTTTGAAGCTAGGAGTGGAGACTGATATGCTGGAATTTGCTAAAGACAAAGTGGACAGTATTTCACAATGACATTTACTGTATTTATTGAAAATATGAAATAATTTTATCAATTATTGAAACATTTCTTGAATGGGAAGATTTCGCTCATTGTCTTACAACTACCAGCAAAAGTTAATTTAAACCCAGTACAGAGGTAATCATAAAAGTGGGCACTGTAAAAGCAGAAATAGTGCAGGCATTAAGTCAACATGTGAAAGTTAAGGAGGAAAAGACTAAACAAGATGAAGTGCAGATTGAGTTAGTTAGGATTCATTTACAAATGAAGCTTGAAATAGAAAATTAAATGAAAAACTTGAACATGAATTGGAAAGAGAAAGAAAAAGTAAAAGGAAGAAAAATGAAAATTCTCGAGAGAGGAAATGAAATGAAAAAAAAAGAACTTGAAACAGGAATCCAGACAAATGGACCGATTCAATAGGATATTGCAAAATCCCAAAACAATTATAATGATGTTACTTGTGAGTTTTGAGGAAAATTCAAAGTGTTGGAATGTAAAATAAAGGTTCAACATCAAAAGCCAGAGGCATTGCTCTGAAAGATTGAAGCAAAAATCCTTCTGAGTAGGATTGGGAAAAACTGAAAGAGAGGTAAGAGATGGAAAGAAATATGTGAAGACTTGAATTAAAGTTTCAAATGGAGAATGAAGCTGGGAACTTTGAACTGGACAGAGAAAGTCTTTGTTTATGCGGATAGGGAATAATTGACAGATCAGATAATAAATTGAATTAAACTGTATGTTTTGATTTGGCTAGGAAAATTCATTTAGCATCTAAATTAATTGATGAAGGAGTTGAGAGATATGTTGTCTCACTTGAGAAAATTACTAAGCCACAAGTGATGTGGACCATTCTTGTCCAAAGAATGTTAGGAATAGGTATCTGGTGTCTATTCACTCCTCTCAAATGAATAGTCACTCATCAACGCTCGTTAGACAGCACTTTCAAACACACAACCACTATCATCTTGGGATATAAGAGCAGCAGATACATATAAACATCACCCCATTCCACTCCAAACCACTCATCATCCCAAGTTGGAAAGAGATTGTTGTTCCGTCAATGTCGCTGGGTCAAAATACTGGAACACTCTCCCTAACAACATTGTGGGTGTGCGTACTCCAAATGTTCAAGAAGTTCAGCAGTTCAAGAAGCCATTTCACTACCTCCTTCTCCAGGGCAACAAGGAACCGGTAATAAATGCTGGCCTAGTCAGTTATGCCCACATCTCATGAATGAATTAAAAATTTCAGGAAATTATGAGATGGGCAAGACTGTGGTACTTAACACATAGAAGTGAATTCTGGAAGCCTATAGATTAAGACTTCTAAATCTAAGGAAATGACAGAATCAAATGTTTGTAAATTATTCTTAAACTATTGGCATCATTTGATGAAAATTAAATAGAAATTTGAAAATATAAGCGAAATGATATTAAAAAGAAAATGTAAAAAAATGGTTTTCGATGTAGGAATTAAAACATATCTAGAGGACCATAAAGTCTAAGGGAAACCATTGTTTTGTCTGACGGCTATGATTTAACCAACAAACACCTAGGTAGCAGCAAATCATGGTTTGAAAATCCACAATTGACAACGAGCGAGACTCTAACAATAGTGGAAGCGATAGCAAAAATGAAAAGCCAGATGAACCCCGAGATGGTAGATAGTGTCAAGCCTAGGAATGAGTCAAGCTAACTAATTTGTTGTCATTGCCTTAAAGTTGGTTTAAAAGCAGTTTGCTGGAACTTAAGAATCAAGACAATAACTTCAGTAAAGGTGGCTAGTGTTTCTCCAAGGAGTACTGCACCAAGGAGTGGAATTTGTGAGAAACAATTATTGTCTAATGTATTTACCTGGGATAAATAGGGAGGTAAGGGATTACAAAATTTCAGATTTGAAGGTGAGTTACTCCATGTTTGTCCAGGGAAGTGCCCAAAACTATTATTATCTTGAGAGACTCCGGTTCAATGCAGAGATGGTATGTTACCAAATGATTAATATTTTTCTATGATGTGTTTATTGAATAAATATATATCAATATTGGGTATTGATGGGAAGCATGTGCTGATTCTATGGTGTACAGATATTTCTGCTATAATGTGTCTTTCGTTAACGGGAATTGGCTGTAACGCAATTGATGAATAGTGTATGCTGTTTGGATAACGCAAACTTTCTGCTGTACAGGTATAGCAATTTCCCTATAATGTGATTTTCTATGACGATTTTCTATAGTGTGATTTTCTATAGCATGAGATCATGCAAGAACGCAACTATCACAATATAGAAGAACTACCAGTGCAGTGAATTTAAACTATACTTTCATAGGGCCTCTTCAATTGTTGGTGCTGTTTCTGAATGCTTATTAATAATATAGCAAAATGGTATTGCAGGTTTATGATCTTGGATCAATGTCAGCAAATGAGCCTAAAGAATCTCAAAATTTCTCCCCAGCAAGGACTGACACCTCAAACTAAACACATGATATTATCTGCACCTCACATTGAATTAAATGTGCAAGACTCAGGATGTTGAAACAGGAATCCAGACAAATGGTCGGATTCAATAAGATATTGCAAAATCCCAAAACAATTGTAATGATGTTACTTGTGAGTTTTGTCGAAAATTCAAAGTGTTGGAATATAAAATAAAGGTTCAATATCAAAAGCCATAGGCATTGCTCTGAAAGATTGAAGCAAAAATCCTTCTGAGTAGGATTGGGAAAAACTGAAGGATTATGAACTATTCAAATACCAGATTAAACGTGAAAATTAAACCACAAACAAAAACAGAAATTGCTGGAAGAGCTCAGCAGGTCTGACAGCACCTGTGGAGAGAAATCAAAGTTAATGTTTTGGGTCCACTGACCCTTCTTCAGAACTGTTCCAGCAATTTCTGTTTTGGTTACTGATTTTCAGCATTTGCAGTTCTTTCAGTTTTTATGATAATTAAGCCTTTTTGTTTGAATATGAAAGGTCTCCAGTGATATTTTTAATTTGGGTAACAAAAATTTTGACCAACAAAGCAACGATTGTTTGCATAAAATAAGCCATTTGAAACTTGTCATTTCAAAACAGAATGTAAAGTATTTGAGAGATAGTAGGAACTGCCGATGCTGGAGAATCTGAGATAACAAAGTAGGAACTGAAGAAGGGTCTCGACCCGAAACCTCAGCTTTCCTGCTCCTCTGATGCTGCTTGGCCTGCTGTGTTCATGCAGCTCTACACCTTGTTATCTCTGTAAAATATTTGAATTTGGAAAATGGTCTTTCTTTAAAATAAAAATATGCCTGCAGTTAAGGAAGAAGGAAATGCTTTCACTTAAGATCACAAGAAATATAAAATAGGAAATAAGAAAGAAATAGGAGCAGGAGCATGCCTGAAATCAATAAGATCATAGTTGATTTGCCCAGGATTCAATGCCTCTTTTGTGCCAGCTCCACATAGTCCTCAACTCCTTCATATTTCAAAAGTCTATCTACTCCTCCTTAAATACTTGCAGCGATCTAGTCTCTACAACCCTCTGGGGTTGAGAATTCCAGACATGCACTGCCCTCCAAGAGATGAAATCCCTTCACATCTCAGTTTTAAATGAGTATCCCCTTATTCTGTAACTGTCTTGGTCTGACATTCCCCCACTAGTAGAGACATCATTGCAATATCTACTCTGTCAAGTTTCCTCAGAATCTTGTATGTTTCAATAAGATCACCTCCTATCATTCTCCTAAATTCTATTGCACAAATACTTAACTTTGTATCCATTCTTAATAAGTTAACACTATCTCAGAAATCAGTCTAGTGAATCTCTTTTGAACTGCTCCTAATGCCAGAATATTCTGTCTTAAATAGGGGAATCAAACTGTACACAGTTCTAGAGGTGTAGCCTCAACAACACCCTATACAGTCACAACAAGATTTCCTTATTTTTAAATTCCAACCTCCTAGCAATAAAGACCAAAATTCTATTTGCCTTCTTAATTATTTGTTGCACCTGTATGCTAACCTTTTATGTTTTATGTACAAAAATACCCAGATCCCTTGGTGCTGCACATTTTTCGGAGTCTTTCTCTATTTAAGTAATAGTCTGTCTTTTGATACTTCCTATTAATATGTCTGACCCCACATTTGCTTATGTTAAATTCCATCTGTTAAGTTTTTGCCCACTCACTCATCTATCTGTAACCCTTGCATATTTCCAATGTCATCATTACCACGTCTTCCCATTTATTTTTGTATCATTTACAAATTTGGGTATGTTACACCCTACACCCCCTTCAAGATCATTAATATAGATTATAAATAACTGAGGCCATAAGACTGATCCTTTTTTCTCTCCACTGTTTACACCTTTCCACCCTGGAAAATACCCATTAATTCTGACTTGCTGTCTTCTATCTGTAAACCAATGTTCAGTAACCAATTCTCAGTCCATGCCAATGTGTTATACCTTTCTCATTAACACTGAAGAAGGACCAAGGCTCCAATAGCTTGTGTTTTTAAATAAACCTGTTGGACTATAACCTGGAGTCGTGTGATTCTGACCTTGTCCCCCCCAGTCCAACACCTGCACCTCCACATCATGGTTTCCAGATCAAGTAGTAGAACAGAGGATATGTCTCTGCAATAGCTATCAAATCATATTCGTTTATTTTTATTTGCGCCATCAGCTCATAGATCTTGTTACAAATGCTGCATACATTCAGATAAAATACAATTTTACCATTATTCCTTATTCTGATCTTAAATTCTGCTGCACTCTTCTGCTCATATTTTCTGTCCCTTCCTGTCACACTTTGATTATCATTAACCTCTTCGCTCCCTGCACCTCAGCTCTCATGTTTCTTTTGATTTTTAAAAAAATTCCCTTCAGTTGAATCCTCCCTCCTACTAATAAGTTGAAAGACCTATTTATAACCTTAGATATACAATTAGCCAGGGTAGTAGTCCCAGCATGAAGCTCATCCCAACGGAACTGCTCTCACTTTCCCCAGTACTGGTGCCAGTGCTCTATGAATCAGAACCCACTTTTTCCATACCAATCTTTGAGCCACACACATATTTCTTCACTCTTGCTTCCCCTTCACCAACTTGCAGAAAGCTCAGGTACTATTATGGAAATTATGACCTTTGTGGTTGTGCTTTATAATTTAGACCGGAGCTGTTTGTAATCCCTCAGCAGGCCCTCTTTCATATTCCTACCTCTGTCCATTGGTATAAATATAGACCATAAGATATAGGAGCAGAATTAGGCCATTTGGCTGATTGAATCTGCTCTGCCATTGTACCTACGTGGATCACAACTGAATCCTCTTCTTCCTGCTTAAAGACCATAAGTTCATAAGACCTTAAGACATAGGAGCTGAAATTAGGCCATTCGGCCCATTGAGTCTCCTCCGTGATAAGTTCCTCAACCCCAATCTCCCACTTTCTCCCCATAACCCTTGATCCCCCTGATAATCAAGAACCTATCTATCTCAGTTTTAAATGTACTCAATGACCTGGCCTCCACAGCCTTCTGTGGCAATGAATTCCATAGGTTCACCACTCTCTGACTGAAGAGGTTTCTCCTTATCTCCATTCTAAAAGGTCTTCCCTTTACTCTAAGGCTGTGCCCTCGGGCCCTAGTCTCTCCTACCAATGGAAGCATCTTCCCAACATCGACTCTGTCCAGGCCATTCAATATTCTGTAAGTTTCAATTAGATCCACCCTCATCCTTCTAAACTCCAATGAGTATAGTCCTAGACTCCTCAAACGTTCCTCATATGTTAAGCTTTCCATTCCTAGGACCATTCTCGTGAACCTCCTCTGAACCCGGTCCAGGGCCAGTATATCCTTCCTGAGATATGGGACCCAAAACTGCACACAATACTCCAAATGTGGCCTGACCAGAACCTTGTAAAGCCTCAGGAGTACATCCCTGCTTTTATATTCAAGTCCTCTCAAAATAAATGCCAACATTGCATTTGCCTTCCTGACTACTGACTCAACCTGCAAGTTTGCCTTGAGAGAATCCTGGACTAGAACTCTCAAGTCTCTTTGCACTTCAGACTTCTGAATTTTCTCCCCATTTAGAAAATAGTCCATGCTTTTATTCTTCTTACCAAAGTGCATGAACTCACACTTTCCCATCTTGGATTCCATCTGCCACTTCTTTGCCCACTCTCCTACCCTGTCCAAATCCTTCTGCAGCTTCCCCACCTCCTCAATACTACCTGTCCCTCCACCTATCTTTATATTGTCTGCAAACTTAGACAGAATGCCCACAGTTCCTTCATCTAGATCATTAATGTATAAAGTGTAAAGTTGTGGTCCAAGCACTGACCCTTGCAGAACACCACTTGTCACCGACTACCATCCTGAGAAAGAGCCTTTTATTCCCACTCTCTGCTTTCTGCCATACAGCCAATCTTCTATCCATGCTAGCACCTTGCCTCTAACACCATGGGCCCTTATCTTACTCAGCAGCCTCCTGTGCGGCACTCTGTCAAAGGTCTTCTTGAAGTCCAGGTAGATAACATCCATTGGCTCTCCTTGGTCTACCCTGTTCATTATTTCCTCAAAGAATTCTAGCAGATTTGTCAGGCATGACATCCCCTTGATGAAACCATGCTGACTTTGCCCTATTTTACCATATACTACCAAATATTCAGAAATCTCATCCTTTATAAAGAACCCCAAAATCTTACCCACAACCGAGCTTAGGCTCATCGGCCTGTAATTTTCTGTCTTTTGCCTTACTCCCTTTTTAAACGGGCGGTCACGTTAGTGATTTTCAAGTCCTCTGGGGCCCTCCCTAACTCTAGTGATTCTTGAAAGATCACCACTAACGCTTCAACTATTTCCTTTAGAACTCTGGGGTGTAGTCTACCTGGTCCAGGTTATTTATCCACCTTCAGGCCAATCAGTTTTACTAGCACCTTTTCCTTGGTGATGGCCACCATACTCAGCTCTGCCCCCTGACTCTCTTGAATTTTTGGGAGATTACTCATGCTTTCCACTGTGAAGACTGACGCGAAGTAAGTATTCAGTTCCTCAGCCATTTCCTTGTTCCCCACTACTATCTCTCCAGCGTCATTTTCCAGTTGTCCAAAGTCCATTTTTGCCTCTCTTTTGTCCTTTATATATCTAAAGAAACTCTTACAGTCTTCATTTATATTACTGGCTAGCTTACCCTCATATTTAATCTTCTCCCTCCTTATTTCTTTTTTTGCTGCCCTCTGTTGGTCTTTGTAAGCTTCCCAGTCCTCTGGTTTCCCACTGCCCTTCACCACACTACATGCTTTCTCTTTTGCTTTTATGCTATCCCTGACTTCCTTAGTCAGCCATGGTTGCCTTGTCCTCCCCATATCATGCCTCTTTTTCCTAGGGATGAATTTTTGCTGCGTATCCTGAATTACTCCCAGAAACTCCTGCCATTGCTGTTCCACTGTCTTTCCAGCTAGGCTCCTCTTCCAGTCAATTCGGCCCAGCTCCTCCCTCATACCTCTGTAGTCGCCTTTATTCAGCTGTAATACCGTTACCTCTGATTCTATCTTCTCCCTCTCAAATTTCAGACTAAATTCTATCATCTTATGATCACTGCCTCCTAAGGGTTCCTTTACCTTAAGCTCCCTTATCAAGTCTGCCTCATTGCACAACACTAAATCCAATATTGCCTGTTCCCTTGTGGGCTTCACCATGAGCTGCTCCGAAAAGCCATAAGAAGATAAGAACATGAGAAGTAGGAGCAGGAGTAGGCCATGTGGTCCCTCGAGCCTGCCCCGCCATTTAATAAGATCGTGGCTGATCTTTTTGAGACTCAGCTCCACTTACCCGCCCACTCACCGTAACCCTTAATTCCTTTACTGTTCAAAAATTTATCTAGCCTCGCCTTAAACACATTCAGTGAGGTAGCTTCAACGACTTCACTGGGCAGGGAATTCCACAGATTCACAACCCTTTGGGTGAAGAAGTTCCTCCTGACCTCAGTCCTACATCTGCTTCCCTTTATTTTGAGGCTATGCCCCCTAGTCCTAGTTTCACCTGCTAGCGGAAATGACCTCCCTGCCTCCACCTTATCTATTCCCTTCATAATCTTATATGTTTCTATAAGATCTCCCGTCATTCTTCTGAATTCCAATGAGTATAATCCCAGTCTACTCAATCTCTCCTCATAATCCAACCCTCTCAACTCTGGAATCAACTGAGTGAATCTCCTCTGCACCCCCTCCAGTGCTAGTATATGCCTTCTCAAGTAAGGAGACCAAAACTACACACAGTACTCCAGGTATGGCCTCACCAGAACCCTATACAGCTGCAGCATAGCGTCCCTGTTTTTAAACTCCATCCCTCCAGCAATGACAGACAAAATTCTATTTGCCTTTTTAATTACCTGCTGCACCTACAATCCTACTTTTAGCGATTCATGCACAAGGACACCCAAGTCCCTCTGCGCAGCAGCGTGCTGCAATTTTTTACCATTTAAAACATAGTCCATTTTGCTGTTGTTCCTACCAAAATGGATGAGCTCACACTTATCAACATTGTACTCCATCTGCCAGACGTTTGCCCACTCACTTAGACTATCTATATCCCTCTGCAGACTTTCAGTGTCTTCTGCACACTTTGCTCTACCACTCATCTTAGTGTCATCTGCAAATTTTGACACACTACACTTAGTCCCCAACTCCAAATCATCTCATAGACATTCCACAAACTCCTTTTCTTGCAATCCACTACCAACATGATTTTCCCAGTCCACCTGCATATTGAAATCCCCCATGATCACTGTAACTTTGCTGTTCTTACACACCTTTTCTATCTCCTGGTGTATCTTGCACCCCAGCTCCTGACTACTGTTTAGAGGCCTGTACACAAATCCAACTATGGTTTTTTTACGTTTGTGGTTCCTCAATTCTACGCACACATATTCTACACCATTTGACCCTACTTCTTTTCTTCATATTGATTTAATTTCATTTCTCACTAATAAGGCAACCCCACTCCCTCAGCCCACCTGCCTATCTTTTTGATAGGATGTATATCCCTGGATATTCAGTTCCCAATCCTGATCCCCTTGCAGCCATGTCGCCTTGATGCCTACCACATCATATCTGCCAGTTTTGATCTGTGCCACAAGCTCATTTACTTTATTCCTCATACTGCGTGCATTCAGATATAACACCTTCAGTCCTGTATTAACCCTCCCTCTTTTCATTTTCATTCGTTTTTCCAGTGTTTGATTGCTAGCCCTTTCCAAACACTGTCCTATTTGTGTCTGTGCTGACAATGCCCGAATATAATAGTTCACTTCCCGGCTCATGCTGTCATCACCTACGCCGCTCGAATCAAATAGGCTGCTGACTCACGAGGTAAGTTTTTATAAGCAAAAACCTTACCTTCCCAGCTGCCCCCTGGCTCATCCTCTCACCAGTTAAAGTCTTAAAGTTCCTCTCCAGCCTAGAAGACATGTCCTGAAACTTGGTACCAGGTAGGCAATGTAGTCTTTGGGGCTATTTGTCTTTACTGCAGAGAACTGTATCTATTCCCTCAATATGCTGTCCCCTATTACATTTACATTTCTTTGCTCCTCTGGAATGGTGCGCTCTATCAAGCTATTTTGGTCAGTTTCCTCATTCCCCACTATCGTCTGCACTCTCATTCACGCCAGGAGGAAGAACCTATTGGACAAGGGCACTTGTTGAGTCTCCTCCAAGGCTAAATTCTGGATCCCAATACCTGCCTCACTCGTAGTCACACCCTTCTGCCCCTAGCATGAACCAAATGTAATTAACCTGAGTGGTCTGACTGTCTCCTGAAACAGAATCTTTTTCTCATTAAATATTTGTGGAAACTTTTACAGTCAGTTCTTATG
>NC_063340.1:43001683-43014416 GCF_021869965.1 Rhincodon typus | reverse complement strand
TTCCTAACATACTTACTATCATACTCTATTTTCTCCTTTTAATCAATTCCTTGGTCCTTCTTTGCCAACTTCTAAAATGTTCCCATTCCTCAAGTCTATTGTTTTTCTTGCTGATTTGTATGCCACTTTTTTGCATCTAATACTATCTCTAACCTCCCTCGTATGCCATTGTTTAGCTACTGTTCTCTTTGCACCCTTGTGCAAGACAGGAATAAACAATTTTTGTATTTCTCCCATTTGCTCTTTGAATGTTTACTATTGTCTATCCACTGCCATTCCTTTCAGTAACATTTCCAAATCCATTATAGCTAGCTCATGCCTCATACCATCATAGCTTCCCTTATTAAGATTCAGAACTCTAGTCTCAGAGCCAACTACCTCACTCTCCATCTTGATGAAGTCTATCATTTTCGCTCATCACTAATTGATCTCTCACAACTACATTACCAAATATTCCTTTCTCTTTGCATAAATACCCAGTCTATGATGGCCTCTTCTCAAGCTGGTTCCTCGATGTATTGGTCTGGAAAACCATACTAGGAATTCCTCTGGGAATATGACAAATTTGATTTGCCCATCTATTTGCCGATTAAAGGCACCCCAAATTGTAGATGTTTCTTTACAGCATGCATCTCTGATTTCCTGTTTAATGCCATTCCCAACATCTCTACAACAGGTTGGTGATCGTATATGCTACCGTTACTAATGTATTTTCCCCCTTGCTATTTCTCAATTCTACTCATACAGAATCTATTTTGAGGTAATCTCTTCTCTCAATACTGTGTTTATACCTTTTAAAACCAGAAATGCAGCTCCAATGCCTTTTACTTTTGTCTGTCCTTCCTAAATACTGAGTTTCCCTGGATATTTGGTTCCCACCCCTGGTCATCCTGAAGCCATGTCTCCATAATCCCAATGATACCAAACCTGTTTACATCTATATGCAGGATTAATTCACTCACTTTATTTTGAATGCTCTGTACATTCAGGCGCAAAGCTGTAAGGCTTGGCTTTTAACATTCCTTGTCTGTTTCCCAAGAGTTTGTTTTGTACTGTGGCCTTGTTTGATTCAGGCCATTGACTTCTCTGCCTCTTCCTTCTCTTATTCCCCTTTCTGTCATTTGTTCTTGTCTTCGATTCCCCTTCCTCAAACTCCTTGCATAAGTTCCCATCCCCCTGTCTACTTAGTTTAAACCCTTCCCAAACACTCTAGCAAAGGCTCCCACAGGACAAGAGACCCACTCCTGCCCAGGTGTAACCTGTCCAGTTTTTACTGGTCCCACCTCCCCTAGAACCCTCCTCCTCGCACCATCTCTTTAGCCATGTGTTCATTCAACATATCCTGCCATTTCTACTCTGAGTAGTGCATGACACTGGCAGTAGGGGAAATGATGGCCCATTGGTATTATTGCTATATTGGTAATTTGGAGACCCAGACAATGGTCTGGAAACCTGGGTTTGAAACCAAACATGGCAGATGGTGCTATGTGAGTCCAATAAAAGTCTGGAATTAAAAAAAACATCTAATGATGAAGTTGTTGTCAACTGTCAAGAAAAACCTATCTGATTCACTAATGTCCTTTAGGGAAGGAAACTGCCATCCTTACCTGGTCTGGCCAACAAATGACTCCAGACCAACAACAATGTGGGTAACTCTCAGCTGCCCTATGGGCAATGAGGGATGGGCACTGAATGCTGGCCTAGCCAGTGATGCCCTCATCTCTTAATGAATAAATTAAAAAAAACCTGAGATCACTACAGAGATGGCAAGAACTGCAGATGCTGGAGTGAGAGATAACAAAGTGTGGGGCTGGAGGAACACAGCAGGCCAGGTAGCATCAGAGGAACAGGAAAGCTGACGTTTCGGGTCCGGACCCTTCTTCAGAAATGGGGAGGGGGAGGGGAGTTGAGAAATAAATGGAGAGAGGAGGGGTGGGGCTGGGGAAGGTAGGTGAGATGGTGATGGGTGAATGCATGTTGGCAGTGTTCAGGATTAGTCAGTGGGATGGGTGGGGCAGATAGGTGGGAGAGAAGATGGACAGGTTGTTTCAGGTCAAGGAGACGGGGATGAGAGGGAGGGTTGGTCATGGGATGAGGCCGGGGGTGAGGAGGTGTAGGGGCAGGTGTAGCATTCCTGCAGTTGCAGGGAAAGGTGCCGGGGGTGGTGGGGTTAGTGGGGGGTGTGGAGCAGATGAGGGAGTCAGAAAGGCAGATAGGGGTGTGGAGGGAAATATCTCTTTGGGTTGGATTGTTGGTGGTGGAAGTGGTGGAGAATGATACGTTGGATTCGGAGGTTGGTGGCATGATATGTGAGGACAAGGAGGATTCAGTCTTTATTTTTGTTGGGGGGAGGTGAGGTATGGGAGGTGCAAGAGATATGTTTGAGGGCATTTTCAATCACTGGCAGGGAGAAATTACGGTCCTTGAAATAGGAGGACATCTGGGATATGCAGGAGTGGAACACCCCATCTCGGGAGCAGATGCGGCAGAGGCGGAGGAATTGGGTGTAGGGGATTGCATGCTTAATCACATCCATCAACTTGGTCTACTGCATCCTCTGCACCCGATGTGGCCTCCTCTACATTGGTGAGACCAAGCGGAGACTCGGAGACCATTTTGTAGAGATCTGCGCTTTGTACGCAACAAACAACAACACTTTCCGGTCATAAAACATTTTAACTCGCCCTCCAACTCCCTGGGTGACATGTCCATCCTGGGCCTTCTCCAGTGTCACAATGACACCACCCGCAAACTGAAGGAACAGCACATCACATTCCACCTCGGGAGCCTACAGCCCGATGGCCTAAACATGGAATTCACCAGTTTCAAAATCTCCCCACCCCCAGCCTCATCCCATGTCAAACCCTCCCTCTCATCCTCGCCTCCTTGACCTGACACAACCTGTCCATTTTCTCTCCCGCCTATCCGCTCCTCCCACCTCACTGACTAATCCTGACCACTGCCTACATGCACTCACCTATCACCATCCCACCTACTGTCCCCTACCCTACCCCTCCTCTCTCCATTTATTTCTGAGCTCCACTCCACCCTCCCCATTTCTGAAAAAGGGTCCCGACCGGAAATGTCAGCTTTCCTGCTCCTCTGATGCTGCCTGGCCTGCTGTGTCCTCCAGCTCCACGCTTTGTTATATCTGAGATCACTACATTCTACTTTTGAGCTTGCTTCCTCACTCTCTATATTCTGCTTTAGGACCTCATTGTATACTGATGTCATTGGTAACAATGTGTCCATGACAACTGGCTCTTCACCCTCCCGTTCAAAATGTTCTGTAGCCACTCTGAGACATCCTTGACTCCAGCACCAGGGAGACAACGTATCACTCTAGAGTCTTGTTTGTTGCCACAGAAATGACCCCTTCAATTGAATCCCCTATGACTATTGCATTTCCACACTATTTGCTCCTCCCCCTGTAGAAGAGCCAACTGTGGTGTTAAGAATTTGGTTGTTGCTGTTTTCTCTCGAGAGACCATTCCCCTCCAATATCTGAAACATTATATCTATTTTCAGGGGAACAGTTACAGGGGATTCTTGCACTGTCTGCCTAGTCCCCTACTCTGCCTGGTGGTCAACCATTCCTTTTTCACCCGTGGAGTCTTGGCCCATGGTGCGACCAGCTGTATATATGTGCTAGACATGATTCTCAGTTAGTCATGGATAGACATACATGAGACAAGTAAATTGGTGATAATGAAAGCAAAATTTATTTCTTCCCTCATGTTGATTCTCTCACAGCCTTCTGCAAGCTCAGTTGACAGTTATGTCCTTCTTGACTCTGGCAGCTCGGTTCTGGCACGACCATGCCATTGTTGGTGATGAATACTGAAGTACCTGATCCAGAATGCATGATGTGCCTATGTTGCCTTCAACCTTTGATTCAAATGATATTCCACATTGAGTATTCATTCCTGAACTGAGGGTAGACAGTAGATGGCACTCAGCAGGTTCTTAGCCCAGGTTTTACGTGAGACACTGGATTTTGGAGTTAACAGTGAGGATACCTAGGGAACTCTCATTAAAATGTATACTATTGTGTCCTCTTGGTTGATAGAGGAGTTTTAGACTTGGTTGATAGATACGACACTGTAGAATTATGTAATGTTATTGCTTCACAAGTAAGCAGGATACACGTCCTAACTGGTACCGGTTACCAGATACTAGAGTCAATTTGGCTGATTTAGTGGTTTGCCATTTTGTCTTCAATTCATTTTTCCAGTTGATTCATTCAACTGAGTAAACTACAGCACCATTTAGGTACCTATTAGGGTGAAGGGTAAAGTTGCTAAGCGTAGGGAACAATGGATGAATAAAGATATTTAGGGTGTGGTCAAGAATAAGATGTAGGTATATGTTGGGTATAGACAAGTGGGATCAAGTGAATCTCTTGAAGAATATAAGCGGAGCAAGGATATTCTTAAGAGGGAAATCAGAAGGCCACAATAGGGATATGAGATAGTCTTGGCAGATAAGGTTAAGGATGATCCAAAAGGGATTTCATAAGTACATTAAGAGCAAAAGAGTAACTAGGCAGAGAATAGAGGCCCCTTGAAGATCAATGGGGCTTCTATGTACCACAGGAAATGGAAGAGATACTGAATGAATATTTTGAGTCCGTCTTTACTATGAAAACAGACATGGAGGCTAGGGAATTCAGGGAAATAAACAAGATGTCTTGAAATCAGTACACATTAGAGAAGAGGAGGTGCTGGAGGTATGTGTATCCCAGAATATTGTGGGAAGCCAGGGAAGAAATTGCTAGTCGCCGAATGAGGATATAGTTAATAGTGAGGCCCTGGGTAGTGTTGTCGAGCAGAGACCTCTAGGGGTTCAGGGATATATTTCTTTGAAAGTTGTATCACACGTAGACAAGGTGGTAAAGATAATACTTGGCACACTTGCCTTCGTTGCTCAGACCACTGAGTATGGGAGTTGGGGTGACATGTTGCAATTGTACAGGATGTTAGTGAGGTTGCTTTCAGAGTACTACATACAGTTCTGGTCACCCTGCTATAGGAAGGATATTATTAAAGTTATTAAAGAGTGTGCAAAGATTTATGATGCTGTTACGAGGACTGGAGGATTCAAGTTACAAGGAACGGCTGGGATTTTTTTCACTGGAGCATAGGTGGTTGAGGGGTGACTGGAAAGAGGTTTATAAGATCATGAAGGACATAGATAAGGTGAATAGCAAAGGTCTTTTCCCCAGGATGGGTGACTTCAAAACTAGAGAGCACATTTTTAAGGTGAGAGGAGAAAGATTTAAAAGGGGGTCCTGACAGTCTATTTTTGCCCCTCAGATGGTGGTTCATATACTGAATGAACTGCCAGAGGGAGTGGTAGATGCAGGTATAGTTACAACATTTAAAAGACATTTAGATAGGTACATGAATAGCAAAAAGTTTATAGAGATAATGGGCCAAATGCAGGTAAATAGGACTAGTTTAACTTGGGAAACTTCATTGGCATGAACACGTTGGACCGAAGGATCTGTTTCAATGCTGTATGTCTCTATGAAGATTGTGAAAGACTCAACCATATTGCTGTGGGACTGCAGCCACAATCTGGGTAAGGACAGTAGGCCTGAGATTTTGTCAGGCCACTGGGGCTTTCTCTGCTCTATTCTGGGTTCTCCAATTGCAGAGAGTGCCTGATAATGAGGAAGCATCTTTCAGGGGGTCTGCAGGAAAATCTGATAGGTTTTACTGAGCAGCTAAGGGCATAGGAGACCTGTATAATCATCATTTAATACCTGAATTACCATTAAATTATAGTGGGCTTGGAGATGATGAGCCAAATTGACATTTGCTGCTAGAGAATTTATCCTTTCCACCATTGACTTAATTGGGGGATGTTCTTGGATTGCTGGGCAGTGATGTAGGGCTTCTTCCATGATTGAGTGGGCTTGGCTATCATGGTTCTCACGTAAAACCCAGCTGCAGGTCTTGCTCGCATGCTGTATAAAGTAGCATCTCCTTTTTCAAAATCTGTTTCTTGTGCCCTAGTTCTGATGAATGCAAGACAAAAAGCTTCAACTTCTTGTCTCATTTTAGCAATGTATAAGAAAATCTAGTTATGGTCTAAAGTCCAGAAGGGTCACTCACCCTGAAATGTTAACTCTGATTTCTCTCCACAATTGTTGCCAGACCTGCTGAGCTTTTCCAGTAATTTCTACTTTTTGTTTTAAGTAATTTTGACCATTGGATTCAGGCATTGACAGTAAAAGCAAAGTATGAGGCTCTCAGAGAACTTATTCTCTTTGAAGAATTTAACAATTCACTACTTCTAGTAATTAAAACCCATGTTGAAGATCAGAGAGATTCAGACAGGCAGTGGAGACGACTGATGATTATGAACTGATCTATAAAATTAAACATTTTTTCCGTTGCCCCCATAAATCAAAAAAGGATAGAAGGTGGGAGCGAAAGGAAAACAAGAGGCCTGGGGAAGAAGGGACAGCTGGGAATACCCCCTACCCCCAAATTCCTCTTCAAGCTGAAAGCAAGGCGCAGAGAATTGTAGCAAGTATCAAAAATTAAGTGTTTCCATTTTAACAAAGTGAGATATCTTTGTTCTGAATGTTGGAACTTGTGTGATAAGCCCAGTGGACTTAATGGGGTTCATAAGAGTGTGCCAGAAAAAGGATCTCAGAAGAAAAATATCACAGATCAAACTGTATCTTTGACTACAACTTTGAAATCAAAAGGTAAACGCTACTGAGAGTGCAGGTGAAGTGAATATGAGTAAGAGATAGAAAAGATTTCTTTCAAGAGGAAAGGTAATACCTTATTCTTCAAATGATATGGCTAAACTCATAACTGTAAGAAGAGATACAGAAACTACAAAACTCTTTTGCTGGAGAATACAAATTTTCTTCTAAAGTGTGCATTGAAATCCAAAGTTTTAATAAATGAATTAGTGGAGAGTACATACCTATTTCTTTGTAAAAGTGCATTTACAAGTGAGTTACATCCAGTATAGTGACATGGTTTCTCAGGTATCTCCTGTGCTGACCTAGTCCTCGGTAATGATTTGGCTGGAGAGGTACAGCTTTGCCCACAGTCACTGAAATCCCAAGTCATGTTAAAGAGTCGGAACACTCAAAAGAACAAATTCAGGGTATTTTTCCGTCATGTATGGTGACCAGAACTATGGCTAAGCACAATCCATCACCAAAGGTCAAACTGTTACCAAAACCTGTGTTTTTAAACAATAGCTAAAACTTTCTTTTAAGTTGGAGATAATACAAGTGTTTGCTAAGTCTTCTTCAATAGAGGTTGAGTGAACAAATCTGTAGTTAAATTAGTTTGCACAATCAGTCCATTCCGAAGCGGAGGCTGAAGGAATCCACAAGAACATTACGACATTAAAAATGGAATTCTGATGAGGAAATGGAAACATCTTCACGTACAGAACACGAAGTGATCGGTTGTTCATCGGGTAGTGGTACCACCTGAAATTTTAAAGAGACACTACAGGTAGCACATGAAATTCCGATGGCTTGACATGTAGGAATATGGAAAATTCAAGTACTGATAGTTAGACATTTTACCTGGCCAGGTACCCCCATATCATGAGCTCCTACTCTGTGTAACTTTTTATGTGGAACCACGTCAAATGGTTTTACAGTTCCAAGTCCAGTATATCAACAGACTCCCAAAGCATGCATTACTCCTTCAAAGAATTCCACTAAATTACTTAAACAGGATTTCCCTTTTACAAAACCATGCTGACTCTCTGACGTTTTATCTTGACGTTTAAAAAGTGCCCGGTTATAACCTCTGTGATGATGGATTCTAACAAATTGTCTGACAAACATTAAACAAACTGGTCTATAGCATCCTGTTTTCTGCCTTGCATTCTTACGGGACAGAGGGGTTATATTTGCTATGTTGGAGTTTGATTGAACTTTTCCAGAATCTAGGAAATTTTGGAAAGATAACACCAACACATTTAATACCTAATTAGCATCATCTTTTATGGCACTTGGATGAAGCCCAGCAGGACCTGAAGACTGATCAACCTGCAGCTTTATCAGTTTACTTTTCACCAAGCTCCTCTCCAGATTTACAGGCATTAATGGGATGATTTTTTGAATCCTCTGCAAAATGTCATTTTATTTATATACACCATTTCTTTATCATCTGCTACCAACTCCCTATTATCACCCTCTAGAGTAGTAGCACTCATTTTACTTACTCTTTTCCTTTTTAGATATGGAAAGCTTGCTAGGTTTTACATATTTAGTCAACTTCCTCTCATACCCTATTAGTCCTAATAAACCTTTTAGTCATTCTCTGCCATTCTTTGAATTCCAACCAGCTACTATTCTGACCTGCTACTCACCTTTGCACAAGCATATATTTTTTCCTTAAAATTTGATGCTCTCCCTAACTTCTTTAGTTAATCACATATGGTACATCCTCCCATGGAAGTGTTCTTCATAGTTGGAATGTACTTACTGAGTATTTTCAACTATCCCTTTAACTGACTGCTACTGCTTCTCCGTGGACCTACTAAATTAATACCCCAGTTCACTTCAGCTAGCTCAGCTTCCATTTCCACAATTGGCCTTTTTCAAGCTTAAAACATTCATCCTTGATCCACTCTTCTCCCTTCCAGACTGAATGTAAAATTCAATCATTATGATCACTATCTAGCGGTGCCTTACTCTAGTGTAACCTGTTCTCGTCATTTCAAGAATATGACGCTCTAAGAAACTCTCAAAAACATTCCATGTACTCCTTACCAATCTGATATTTCCAGTTTATGTACATTAAAATCATCCCTAATTAATACAGTTCTTCTATCACAAGCATCCAACATTTCTTCTTGTAGTTACAACACAGGGGCCAATAGGTTACTTCCACAAGTGGCTTCTTTCCCCAACTATTCCTCATTTCTACCAAAATAATTTCTACAACGTAGTCTTCTGAAACATGGCCATCTCTAACTATTGTACCAATGCCATCCTTCATTAACAGCGCTACTCCTCCACTTTTACCCAGCTTCTTATTCTTCTTGAATGTCATTTACCATTCAATATTTTTCTCATTCTGCTGTTCTCTGACCTTAATTTTCCAATTAGTATTTTGCTAACCTGAAGGATTTGAGCTCTTGTTATGTTAAAATTACTAAGACATAGAACATAGAACATTACAGCGCAGTACAGGCCCTTCCGCCCTCGATGTTGCGCCGACCTGTGAAACCAATCTGAAGCCCATCTAACCTAAACTATTCCATTATCATCCATATGTTTATCCAATGACCGTTTAAATGCCCTTAAAGTGGGCGAGTCTATTATTTTTGCAGGCAGGGCATTCCACGCCCTTACTACTCTCTGAGTAAAGAACCTACCTCTGACATCTGTCTTATATCTATCACCCCTCAATTTAAAGCTATGTCCCCTCGTGCTAGCCATCACCATCCGAGGAAAAAGGCTCCCACTGTCCACCCTATCTAATCCTCTGATCATCTTGTATGTCTCTATCAAGTCACCTCTTAACCTTCTTCTAACGAAAACAGCCTCAAAACCCTCAGCCTTTCCTCATAAGACCTTCCCTCCATACCAGGCAACATCCTGGTAAATCTCCTCTGCACCCTTTCCAATGCTTCCACATCCTTCCTATAATGCGGTGACCAGAACTGTACGCAATACTCCAAGTGCGGCTGCACCAGAGTTTTGTACAGCTGCAACATGACCTCATGGCTCCGAAACTCAATCCCTCTACCAATAAAACCTAACATACTGTACGCCTTCTTAACAACCCTATCAACCTGGGTGGCAACTTTCAGTGATCTTTGCACATGGACACCGAGATCTTTCTGCTCATCCACACTACCAAGAATCTTACCATTAGCCCAGTACTCTGTATTCCTGTTACTCCTTCCAAAGTGAATCACCTCACACTTTTCCGCATTAAACTCCATTTGCCACCTCTCAGCCCAGCTCTGCAGCTTATCTATGTCCCTCTGTAACCTGCAACATCCTTCTGCACTATCCACAACTCCACCGACTTTGGTGTCATCCGCAAATTTACTAACCCATCCTTCTACGCCCTCATCCAGGTCATTTATAAAAATGACAAACAACAGTGGCCCCAAAACAGATCCTTGAGGTACACCACTAGTAACTGAACTCCAGGATGAACATTTCCCATCAACCACCACCCTCTGTCTTCTTACAGCTAGCCAATTTCTGATCCAAACTGCTAAATCACCCTCAATCCCATGCCTCCGTATTTTCTGCAATAGCCTACCATGGGGAACCTTATCAAACGCTTTACTGAAATCCAAATACACCACATCAACCGCTTTACCCTCATCCACCTGTTTAGTCACCTTCTCGAAGAACTCAATAAGGTTTGTGAGGCACGACCTACCCTTCACAAAACCGTGTTGACTATCCCTAATCAAATTATTCCTTTCTAGATGATTATAAATCCTATCTCTTATAATCCTTTCCAACACTTTACCCACAACCGAAGTAAGGCTCACTGGTCTATAATTACCAGGGTTGTCTCTACTCCCCTTCTTGAACAAGGGGACAACATTTGCTAGTCTCCAGTCTTCTGGCACTATTCCTGAAGACAATGACGACATAAAGATCAAAGCCAAAGGCTCTGCAATCTCCTCTCTAGCTTCCCAGAGAATCCTAGGATAAATCCCATCCGGCCCAGGGGACTTATCTATTTTCACACCTTCCAGAATTGCTAACACCTCCTCCTTATGAACCTCAATCCCGTCTAGTCTAATAGACTGTATCTCAGTATTCTCCTCGACTACATTGTCTTTTTCCTGTGTGAATACTGACGAAAAATATTCATTTAGCACCTCTCCTATCTCTTCGGACTCCACGCACAACTTCCCACTACTGTCCTTGACCGGCCCCAATCTTACTCTAGTCATTCTTTTATTCCTGACATACCTATAGAAAGCTTTAGGGTTTTCCTTGATCCTACCTGCTAAAGACTTCTCATGTCCCCTCCTGGCTCTTCTTAGCTCTCTCTTTAGGTCCTTCCTGGCTAACTTGTAACTCTCAAGCGCCCTCACTGAGCCTTCACGCCTCATCTCTACATAAGCCTCCTTCTTCCTCTTGACAAGAGATTCAACTTCTTTAGTAAACCACGGTTCCCTCGCTCGACCACTTCCTCCCTGCCTGACAGGTACATACTTCTCAAGGACACGCAGTAGCTGTTCCTTGAACAAGCTCCACATTTCAATTGTGCCCAGCCCCTGCAGTTTCCTTCTCCATCCTATGGATCCTAAATCTTGCCTCATCGCCTCATAATTGCCTTTCCCCCAGCTATAACTCTTGCCCTGCTTTATATACCTATCCCTTTCCATCGCTAAAGTAAACGTAACCGAATTGTGGTCACTATCACCAAAGTGCTCTCCTACCTCCAAATCTAACACCTGGCCTGGTTCATTACCCAGTACCAAATCCAATGTGGCCTCGCCTCTTGTTGGCTTATCTACATACTGTGTCAGGAAACCCTCCTGCACACATTGGACAAAAACTGACCCATCTGAAGTACTCGAACTATAGCGTTTCCAGTCAATATTTGGAAAGTTAAAGTCCCCCATAACAACTACCCTGTTACTTTCGCTCCTATCCAGAATCATCTTTGCAATCTTTTCCTCTACATCTCTGGAACTTTTCGGAGGCCTATAGAAAACTCCCAACAGGGTGACCTCTCCTTTCCTGGTTCTAACCTCAGCCCATACTACCTCAGTAGACGAGTTGTCATCAAACGTCCTTTCTGCCACTGTAATACTGTCCTTGACTAACAATACCACACCTCCCCCTCTTTTACCACCTTCCCTGATCTTACTGAAACATCTAAACCCCGGAACCTGCAACAACCATTCCTGTCCCTGCTCTATCCATGTCTCCGAAATGGCCACAACATCCAAGTCCCAGGTACCAACCCATGCTGCAAGTTCACCCACCTTATTCCGGATGCTCCTGGCATTGAAGTAGACACACTTCAAACCACCTTCCTGCCTGCTGGTACACTCCTGCGATAGGGTTGAAACCTTATTTATGACCTCACTACTCTCAACCTCCTGTACACTGGAGCTACAATTCAGGTTCCCACCCCCCTGTTGAATTAGTTTAAACCCTCTCGAAGAGCATTAGCAAATTTCCCCCCCAGGATATTGGTACCCCTCTGGTTCAGGTGTAGACCATCCTGTTTGTAGAGGTCCCACCTACCCCAGAATGAGCCCCAATTATCCAGGTATTTGAATCCCTCCCTCCTGCACCATCCCTGTAGCCACGTGTTCAACTGCTCTCTCTCCCTATTCCTCGCCTCGCTAGCACGTGGCACGGGTAACAAACCAGAGATAACAACTCTGTTTGTTCTAGCTCTAAGCTTCCAACCTAGCTCCTTGAATTTCTGCCTTACGTCCCCATCCCTTTTCCTACCTATGTCGTTGGTGCCTATGTGGACCACGACTTGGGGCTGCTCCCCCTCCCCCTTAAGGATCCCGAAAACACGATCTGAGACATCATGGACCCTGGCACCTGGGAGGCAACACACCAACCGCGAGTCTCTCTCGTTCCCACAGAATCTCCTATCTGTCCCCCTAACTACGGAGTCCCCAATGACTAATGCTCTCCTCCTCTTCCCCCCTTCCCTTCTGAGCAACAGGGACAGACTCTGTGCCAGAGACCTGTACCCCATGGCTTACCCCTGGTAAGTCGTCCCCCCCA
>NC_063340.1:43001101-43001583 GCF_021869965.1 Rhincodon typus | reverse complement strand
CTGTGCCAGAGACCTGTACCCCATGGCTTACCCCTGGTAAGTCGTCCTCCCCAACAGTATCTAAAACGGTATACTTGTTTTTGAGGGGAATGGCCACAGGGGTTCCCTGCACTGTCTGCCTGTTCCCTTTCCGTCCCCTGACTGTAACCCATCTACTTTTTTCCTGTACCTGAGGTGTGACTACCTCCCTGTAACTCCTCTCAAATTACCCCCTCAGCCTCCCGAATGATCCGAAGTTCATCCAGCTCCAGCTCCAGTTCCCTAACATGGTTTCCGAGGAGCTGGAGTTGGGTGCACTTCCCGCAGATGAAGTCAGTGGGGACACTAGTGGTGACCCTTACCTCCCACATTCTACAGGAGGAGCATACAACTGCCCTAACATCCATTCCCACTGTTCTGAATTCCCAAACAGACAAATTAAAAAAAATACTCGTAGCCTTACCAAATCAGCGCTCAGAACCTTTTTTTTTTGGTTAGAGGAG